>NC_043701.1:43915757-43916783 GCF_006229205.1 Suricata suricatta | reverse complement strand
ATTGGTTTCTGCCTATTTGCATGGGAGGAAAAAAAAGAGAAGCATGGAACCATCTATAAAGTAGCATCTTCAAAGTCAGGAATTTGTTACAGCTGTTGGTTCCAACTATTTTCTGTGAATTTTACTTATCATTATCCTTTCATCTTACTTTGTATAGGCTACTGGGAGTTGACTATTATGCCTCACGGAACACAAGGTTTTGACATTAAAATCTTATTTTGTAACTTACCCTAAACTCTCCCAGGACAAAACAGTTGATGAATGTTGTACAGAACTGTTTTTCATTCTTTTGAATTCATACTGATGTGCCCATTGACAAAGAGAGAGATCTCTGAAAAGCAGGAACCTGGGCATGACCTCTGTTGGAAGTGCCACTTTTTCAGGGCACTGTGACTGAATGGCTGGCATGTTAGGGGTCAAGTTGAGAGTCATTTCCAGGGTTGCTTTAGTTCCTTGGAGGAGACACTTAACCTCCACATAACTCTGTTTGGATATTTTCAAATATAAAGAATAATATTCTGCTCTGTTCTTCAGGTGGAAAATTAGGCAAAACAGTGAATGAATTATTTTGTACAGCTGAGAAGGGGGTTATGTAAGGTAATATAATAGGCTGTTTTTAAGACACTGACAAAAAACACGATATATTTGAGACTGGTTGTTTGAGTACAGCACCTAGAACAAAGTCTCAAATGTCACATTTGTACTCCAAAATTGTTCTATTCTCATCTTGCTTCTAAGACATGGATTTCATCTGTAAGTTTTGAAACTTTCTTTCGTCTCATTTTTAATTCTCAGGTATAAAACTTTCTTAATTGCTTTGACATCATCAAAAGGTAAAATATATGCAGTTAACACTTTCTCTGTTATCTCTTTTCTTCTATGCGTATTGATACATACAACTATATAGAGTAGTGTGTGTGTGTGTGTGTGTGTGTGTGTGTGTGATCTATTCAAGCTAAGAAAGTAGGCATGACTATCTAGAAAAAGTTCTTGTAGGCAGATATAGTTTTAACACTGAAGCAGCAA
>NC_043701.1:43914551-43915657 GCF_006229205.1 Suricata suricatta | reverse complement strand
TCAATAGTACTTTTATTCAAGAATAAAGACTTTTACAAACTATGATCTACAGTTTACCGCACTACCTAAAGTGACAACAGTTTGTTGCTGCTTCAGTGTTAAAACTATATCTGCCTACAAGAACTTTTTCTAGATAGTCATGCCTACTTTCTTAGCTTGAATAGATCACACACACACACACACACACACACACACACACACACTACTCTATAGTTGTATGTATCAATACGCATAGAAGAAAAGAGATAACAGAGAAAGTGTTAACTGCATATATTTTATCTTTTGATGATGTCAAAGCAATTAAGAAAGTTTTATACCTGAGAATTAAAAATGAGACGAAAGAAAGTTTCAAAACTTACAGATGAAATCCATGTCTTAGAAGCAAGATGAGAATAGAACAATTTTGGAGTACAAATGTGACATTTGAGACTTTGTTCTAGGTGCTGTACTCAAACAACCAGTCTCAAATATATCGTGTTTTTTGTCAGTGTCTTAAAAACAGCCTATTATATTACCTTACATAACCCCCTTCTCAGCTGTACAAAATAATTCATTCACTGTTTTGCCTAATTTTCCACCTGAAGAACAGAGCAGAATATTATTCTTTATATTTGAAAATATCCAAACAGAGGTTAAGTGTCTCCTCCAAGGAACTAAAGCAACCCTGGAAATGACTCTCAACTTGACCCCTAACATGGCAGCCATTCAGTCACAGTGCCCTGAAAAAGTGGCACTTCCAACAGAGGTCATGCCCATGTTCCTGCTTTTCAGAGATCTATCTCTCTCTTTGTCAATGGGCACATCAGTATGAATTCAAAAGAATGATAAACAGTTCTGTACAACATTCATCAACTGTTTTGTCCTGGGAGAGTTTAGGGTAAGTTACAAAATAAGATTTTAATGTCAAAACCTTGTGTTCCGTGAGGCGTAATAGTCAATTCCCAGTAGCCTATACAAAGTAAGATGAAAGGATAATGATAAGTAAAATTCACAGAAAATAGTTGGAACCAACAGCTGTAACAAATTCCTGACTTTGAAGATGCTACTTTATAGATGGTTCCATGCTTCTCTTTTTTTTCCTCCCATGCAAATAGGCAGAAACCAAT
>NC_043701.1:43900536-43914451 GCF_006229205.1 Suricata suricatta | reverse complement strand
CAAGAACCAACTCACTGTGACAATTGTTGAATCTGGGTGGTAGGTGTAAGAGTGTTCATTACACTGATCTTTTAACTTTATGTTTAAAGAATATTTCAAAATCTATAGCTGGAAATAGAAAAGTGAAATAGAAAAAGTAATTCATAAGGTACCTTTAAAATATTTAAAATTTGACAAATTTGTATACATTTGGGGCACATTCACACAAATCAGTTTCATATATATATATAGCTCTACCCAAAAAAATTTTATATAAAATCTACCACCTGAGAAAATGGAAATCCACATTGTTTCATACCTCTTCAGAATGAACAAAATTTAACTGGTGTAGAGTTCAATTCCTTAGAGAAATTTTCTTTTACAGATCATGTCATATTGACCCATAAAAATAGAAACTAAATATTCTAAACCCGTCCCCCTCTTGGTGTAACTGTCCCTGCCATACTGTCTTTAGGTCAGAGTACAAACTGCCCCAGGGCTAAGCAATGACAGAAAAATCTCCCAAGTGCTCCTAGTTACACAGCCTCCAAGACTGGGGTACAATAAATATTCTAATGCCCACACACTCTTTGGTGAATTTAAATTTCCCAAAACAATAAATAGTCAAAAAGAGTCTTATGGAAGCTTCTACACAAGAGAAAGGAATGAGATCCAGGGTGGGGGGTGTCCAAGAAGAGGGAGATAGAAAGTCTCACTTAAGAAACCAATTTATGGATGACTCCCTAACACACCACAGAAGACAGTACAAAAGCAAATACACTGAAACAAAATTCCATTTACCATTACATCTGACAATCCAAACATTTTGTTGTTACCAGAAAATGAAACTAATGCTCCTGAAAAAGATGAAATGAGAATCAAAAGTGGTCAAGATCATAAAACTAACATCCCACAGCATAGTGCAAATGCCCCCTAGGTTTTCCACTACACATGAGAGTTAATTTAAACATTAGAAAGCCCTCTGATTTATAATTCTAATACCTTATTTATTTTGTTTGTAAAACGAACTAAGCAACAACAACAAAAAAATTGGCAACTCCAGGCAGGGGTGCAAAGAACGTCTCTGAATTACTATGGCTGCCAAGCTTCAGTCTCCACACAGCTCCCTCTCCCCATCCTTCTCTCTCTTCCCACCTCTCAGAAACACTACCTTGTTTTGTGGCTGCTTCAACAACACCTCTTCTGGGATTCTGCTTTTCCATTTCCATCTTTCTATCTTGCCTGTTCCTTTCTGGCAACCTTCAGCCCCCAGTTCACAGCCATCCCAGCTGGCTACACTTGGTTCCAAAGAAATAACACTGGCAAGAATTCACGACCAAACCATACAGAAAGTTGTTTTAGAAATTAGTGGAATTAATAACCAAACTATACAGAGAGTTGCAAAGACAGAATAAGAGGCCTGCTTATCCTTAGCAAACAAATATTCAACAAGCAGATAAATCTTCAGTGAGTAGTTAACCCAACAAAGTGTAGTTAAAGAAGGTATTCAGTGTATATACAAGGCTTTAAAAATTAAATTACCTGAAACCCTCTAAAAAAACATAAAGTTTTTTCTCTGAACTGGGGGGGCGGGGGTGGTGCCTGTGTAGCTCTGTCAGTTGAACATCCAACTTAGGCTCAGGTCATGATCTCATGGTTTGTGGGATCGAGCCCTGCATCAGGCTCTGAGCTGTCAGCCTGCTCCAGATTCTGTGTCTACCTTTCTTTCTGCTCCTGCCCTGATTGCACTCTGTCTCTTCTCTATCTCTCAAAAATAAATAAACATTTAGAAAAAATTTTTAAACATTAATTAGAGATTATCAACTTTTTAATAGCAATATTTGTCACAGAAAGACCAGCAACTCGGGAATAGACAGATCTGGGCCACCACTCAGCCAGGAAACCTTGGGCTTAAACCTTTCTGAGCTTTGTTGTTTTGTCTATAGTGAGATGGTAACACTTATCTACCAGGGTAAGAAGAAACTTGTGAGTATACAGAAAAGAGTATATATTCAGTAAAAGAATAACATGCAGGTGAGTTATTGGATACCAGACATTGTGAAGTGATTTGTACATGTTGACTCATTCCACCCTTAAAATAATGTGATCAGATGAAGTTTTAGCCCCTTCCTCCCTGAAGAGATCAGAGTCATTGTCAATACCATCAGTTCCTAAATTTGACTTCATGTTTGAATTACCTGGAAGGGTTTATTTTGTTTGTTTAAAAAATTTTTTTTCTTAACATTTATTTATTTTTCAGAGAGAGACAGAGCATGAGCAGAGGAGGCCTCCCTGCAGGGAAAGAGACACACAGAATTGGAGGCAGGGCTAGTCTCTGAATTGTCAGTACAGAACCTGATGTGGGGCTCAAACTCACAAACCTTAAGTCAGATGCATAACTGAGCCACCCAGACACCCCTAAAAATTGTGATGAGTGAGATTCCTATCTGAGAGTTCTGGGGTACAGCCTGAGCACTGGGATTCTTAAAAGCTCCCTAAGTTTTCCCAGTGTGCAGCCAAGGTTGAGAGTTACTGTACTAGAAACACCTTTCCCCTCCACATCATCTGCCTTGCTTTTCTTCTTTACATTCTGGTGGCCCTTATCATTGAATTCACCAATCATTCATTCATTCATGCATGCACTATAAATTTGGAGAGAAACAAGATACAGTCATCATTACAGGGAAAAAAACTCAAAGTCTAGAGTGTAAATATATGAGTAAGCCAACAATAATAATCTGAAGTGTTCTATCATTCATACACAGATATTTAATTGAATGCCTATTATGTGCCCAGCACAACATTGCTAGGCACTAGAAATAGAGCAATAAAAATCATGGACGCATAGACTGATCTGATGGAGTTCCCCATCAGTCGATAAGAACTATAACCAAGGTAAGTTCTAGTTGCTATCGAAGATTCTATTTTCCAGAATCATCCTTCCAGCCTGGAGAAGCAGTAAGCCTTATACAGACAAGCAGTTTGGATGCAATAGAGTATGAGGATGAGAGGGTAGAGAAGAGAAGTTTGCTAAGTACAGGCAAAATTGAAAGTCAACATGCAAACACTGAATGATCTGCATGCAATGCCTTGAAAGCATCTTGCTCTGTCACACTCAGCCCAAGAACTCAGGAAAGGTCTCCATGAGTTGAAGAACTCTGCGCCTACTCTTCAAGGAAGAGAAAGTGATACTCAGGTTGGGAGATGGTGTGAGGATCCTTAGGAAAGAGAAAGCAAGGACAACAACTTTTACGCAATGTTGGGGGCAAAGTGCACACAATCTAGCATATTCCCTCTCCTTCTCTCCCATACTATCTTACAGTTACACTATCTTACAGTTGCACTCCCTTCTCCTTCTCTTTAGAGGTGTCTTACCCCACCCTTTAATTACCCTCCCCCTTTTCTTGGTCTTATTCTTTGCTTGTTCCTTCTAGGCAGCCTTCAGCAACTTTGACCTCCCCTATCCCAACCATACCTTCCACTCTACCACTTTATCCTGGGTGATTGTCCTGGAAGCAAGGCAAGATTCACTCGACTGTACTCAGAGGGGCCCCTGCACTTGATTTAATGCTCTGATGTCACCGCCTTGAAATTCTTAATAACTTTTGTGTTTTTATTTTGCACAGGATCCTACAAATTATGTAGTCGGTCCTGCCTACAAGATTTAGGGAATCACCAGTCTAGACAGAGTTCTGGAAAATAATTTCTAAAGAAGGTCACCTCTGGTGCAATGATCTTTTAAAAATTGATTCAGTTTGTGGATTGTCTACAGCCTCGGTTTATAAAAACACTGACTGCTAAATCAAATGTTGACATAAGTGGATTGTGTCATGGAGGAATACAAACTTTCTCTCTGAGAAATTCCAGTAAATCAACAGATTGCAATATGGAAGCCTCAGACAGGAAATCCAGAAAGTTAACAAGACATGGTCCTTCAGAATTATTCATTCAACACCCTCCCTCCAGTCCATTCCTTGGTTCCTATGAAAGAAATATGGCCCTCACTGCAAACAGTAGAGGAGAAATGTAAAGAAATGACCAAAAATCAATGCTTAAAGAAAAAAACCCTGGGAGACTGCTGTTGAGATACCCTCAAGCCATGAGTGCATCATTTCTGAGGAAAGATTTATCAGTCCGGGGAGAAGCGCTGAGAGCAGACTGGCCAATCGTTACAACAGTGGTCATGAAATAATGCCACATCTTCACAAGCAAGGGATGAGCTTTCTCATGATTCTGCTTTGCTCCACTAAAACACAAAGGGTTCTAAGTTACAAGTTTTAAATAGTAAGGCTGTTTATACAACTGTGTAATTAAATTGAGAATTGACCCCAAAGGAATGGTTTCTCAGAAACCTTGATAATCCTTATACCCAAGAGAAAAGAATTTTGTACTTCAATTTACAAAATAAAGTCAAATCCAGTCTCTACCCTGCACCCTCCCTGAGTACCTTTGCTTTCCATTTATGTAATAGGTAGAATGATACTAGCCAACACTCCTCACCATGAGGTTGTCTTAAAGGCCAAATAAGAAGCTCTTTTATATAGAAGTGCTTTTTAAACTAGGTGAACTAATCACTAATAAAAAATGTTGCTATTATTACATTGGACATTCCTCACCTTAATTCAAGATGTCCTAAGACCCCCTCTTTCTCATTCAGACTAGGTCTCTCAGTCCCTGCCCACTCTTGCCTTGCCCAGCTATAGATGCTCCCCAGGAGCTCCCTCTTCACCAGCAAGATGGCTTTGGGATTAGGGCACCTGCACTAAACCCCAGAGGGCATGACCCCAGCCAAGTCCCCACCTGTCCTGTACCAAAGGCTCTCTCTGAACCCCTACACTGCATGCACTGCTCTGACTTCCTGGTTTCCTTCCTGGTTTTCTGGACTTCCAAGAATCCTCCCTAATGTGTGGAGATACACACACACACACACACACACACACACACACACACACACACACCCCAACACTCCTGATATGATAGCATTCCTGCATTCTTCCATGCCTGTTTGCATTCCACCCACATGGTCCGCTCCATTGTAATAGTTTCCTTTCATTCAGAGACTTTCTTCCCCTCACTAAACTGTGAATCCCTTGAAAGCAGGGACTGTGTTTATTTTGTTTTTTCAGGCACTTCATTTGGCACAGTGCCTGACAAGAGTAAGCATTCAGTAAATGTTTAAAAAATGTTTTAAAAATGGCAAAGAAGGGACACCTGGGTAACTCAGTCAGTTCAGCTTCCAACTTTGGCTCAGGTCATAATCTCATGGTTCATGAGTTCAAGCCCTGCATCAGGCTCTGTGCTGACAGCTCAGAGCCTGGAGCCTGCTTCTGATTCTGTGTCTCCCTCTCTCTCTGCCCCTCCCCTATCCATGCTCTTTTTTTCTCTGTCTCAATAATAAATAAAAACATAAAAAATATATAGACCAAGCATTTATTCTATTACAGTTGTGCAGCCCAGAAATCCTAAATCAAGGCATTGGCAGGGCCATCCTCCCTGCAGATTCTTGAGAAGAATTCTTCCTTGTCTCCTAGATTCTAGTGGCTCCCAACAACCCTTCTTGCTCTTTGGTTTGGGGGCTCCATTATTCCACTCTCTTTTCCCTACTTCACATGCCTTCTTCTCTCAGGTACTATCCCCTTCTCATAAAGACACCAGTCATTGGATTTAAGGCCCACGTAAATCTAGTATGACCCCATGTTAACCCAACTAATTACATCTGCAAAGACTCTTATTTCCAAATAAGGTCACATCCTGAGTTTCCAGGTGACATGAATTTGTTTGGGAGGGTGGAGGTGGAAGGGGGTGTAGGCGGCTTGATTTAATCGGAAATCAAGTCTTGGCAGATATAATTAGTTAGGGATCAAGGTGAGATCATAGCAGATTTGGGTGTACCCTTAATCCAATGACTAGTGTCCTTATAAGAAGTGGGGAGGACACAGAGTGAAGGCTGATACTGAATTAGAGCCCTGCAGCCCTAAATCAAGAAACATGTGGAGCCACCAAAAGCTGGAAGAGTCAAGGAAAGATTCTTCCCTAGAGCCATCGGAGGGAGCATGGCCCACCAACATCTTGATGCTGGATTTCTGGCCAACATAACTGTGAGAGAAAACATTTTTATTGTTTTAAACCAGCGAGCTGGTGGTAATTTGCCGGAGAAGTCCAGGAGCTAATGGGGGATAGGGGATGATGAAGCATTGATGAAGACTGATGATTGCAACACTTTTACGAGCTTCTATTTTCCAAAACAACAAACAAACAAACAAACAAACAAAAAAGCAAAAAAAGAAATAATGGAGCCCCAGGAAAAATACATCTGTTTCAAGACAAACTTCAAACCTTTGTAATTTAATTTAATGTTAACACTGATTAAATCAAATGAATGTGAGCTGGAACAGTTTAAATTTCATTGGATCTGTGCCTTAAACATGTATGTGGAAGAAAACATTCTTGGATGGACTGAGATTAAGCCACTAGGTATTTATTTATTTATTTATTTATTTATTTATTTATTTATTTTATTTATTTATCCATTCATTCATTCATCTTTCCATTCATTGATGCATTCATTCCTGTTTATTTATTTAGTAAAGTTTTTTTTTTTTTAAAGAAAGAGACTTTTAATTTACTTATCTGGAAATCCTTGCTTAAAAAACCACCTTGTCCTTGATATTTCTTGAGGAGATAATGAAAAGCATACAGGGAGCTGCAAATAGAGAGTGTGATTCAAAGCATTTATTACCAGTGGAATTTAGGAACCAGAACAAGGTGGGCCCATTCAGCTGAGCTCATTTTACCTCCCCCTCAGTCCCTTTTCAGGAGCAGTGGAATATATTACAGAGCTCTGAAACTTTTTAAATTGCCTAAAGAGAAAACCACACCCAGGCCTAAAGGGAAAGGAATCAGCTTTGAAACTAAGAAAATGTCTCCAGCTATGATCTCCTGGAAGGTCTTTGTTCTCTCTCTCTGCAAATACCCAGATGAAGGGACAGGGTCTTGAATAATAAAATATCCCCTTCTTTAATAAAAACTTATGAAGCATCATTATAAGTTTTTTCTAAAGAACTTTGTTATAGCTTCATTAGCATACAAACTGGACTTAAAAGAGTTTATTTCTAGTACCTTCAGTAATAAAATCCCTTTGAATGATACTGAATATGGGGCTATCTTTTGCTGAATTCTTCTCTGATGTGAACAGTTCTATAATGAACTTTCAGTATAAAGCTGGAAAGAGCAGAATATATTATGTATCTGTGTTGGTTATCTGCCAGCTTAGATCCCTTTGCCACCCTTCTCTGTGTGCCTCCCCAGGGACAGCACTGTGGCCTTCTGCTCCCCACTGAGTTTCTGTCTGAGACACCAGCAGAAGGTCAAAGAGTAGAAAGAGAAGGAAGTTGGGGTGGATGGGGTACTTGGGACATGTCCCACCCCAAGATCACTATTTTTCTTACAGTGACAAGTGAGGCAATTCCTTTCAGGTTCTTCAGAGCCATTTCCAGTCCACTGTCATTTCACCCCTCCCCCTTGCCCCATTAACCCCAGTGACAGCTTCCTGCCATTGCTAGTCCCTGCTGTCTCATTGTTCCTTCTGGTTCTGTTAACCCTCCCCATTTGTCTATAAAGAGCACCTTCATTAAGTGGCCCTGAGTCAAACTCTTGGGTCTGCCATTAGTTTCCAACCAGAGCCATGACTAATAATAATGCGAACATCTGTAAATCAATTTAAAATATGGCCATGTAATCCATATAAGTAATGACGGCAACTCGAAAAGATGACTTCACCTTACCAGCCTTTTCTCCATTCCACCTTTCTCTGTTGAAATTCTGCCAGCCTTTCAAGAATTATCTTGAACATATTTCTAACTTCATCCAGTTTATTCCACCTTTAGGCCTTTTTTCTTAGTTTTATTATTATTTTGGAATTTACATATGGTATTTCTCTCATTCTTCTTTATTTTCATTTGTGTTCAGGTCATATCCTCCCTCTCTGGCTAATAACTCCTTAAGATCAATGACAGAGTGTTACTAATTCTTACATCTCCTCCCAACCCAGTAACTAGTTTACTTCTATTACACACAGTCGCTAACTATGTGCTCTCCTATAAACTCTAGCCAGGCAGGTATTTCCAATTATTTCCCTATCATAAAACTACGAACATTTTCATAAACATGCATACCAGGTACGTACACACACACACATCGGTGTGCCTGTGTGGCTCAGTCAGTTTGGCGCCCAACTCTTGATTTTGGCTCAGGTCATGATCTCACAGTTTGTGGGGTAGAGCCCTGTATTGGGCTCCAGGAACCTGCTTGAGATTCTCTCTCTCTCTCTCTCTCTCTCTCTCTCTCTCTCTCTCTCTCTGCCCCTCCCTAACTCATGTATATGCCCTCTCTCTCTCAAAATAAATAAACTTAAAAAAATGTTTAAATATATCTACATGCATACCCTACACTGAAATTCTTCTGATAAACCAATTTTTCCTCTTTTATTTTGATAGATATGCAGACACAGACACAGGTGTAGGTATAGGTACACGTACAGGTATAGGTATAGGGGATAGTGTATGGGGACAGGGTATGGGGATGGGCAGAGGCAGAGGCATAGATATAAAACAAGTCTTCACCTTTGTCAGGTAGTTTCCCAAACAGTTCACACATTCTTATACTTCAGTGTCTCTGCTAACCCAGAGGAAAGTTACTTTCTCCCTTGTTCCTTTTCCCTTCAATGATGCCATTCAGTGCAGCTGCTGTTGGCCCCTGACTGGTGAACTTCGCTTTGCTCTCTCCAACTATTGATAACCAGAGACTAGCTCTGTCTTTGTCTTCAGCACTTCTCCTGCCTTCTCCGTCACTTATTACTTACATAATCATATTCAATTTCCTTTTCCTCAACTAGAAAAAGATGGGAACAATTTGGTCACTCACTGATTGGACCCTTTAATAACAACTTACTGAGGACTGAGCACTGTGCTGGGCACAGGGAAGCGAGTGAGTCTGAAGCAGCCCTTCCCACAAGGAGCTTGTGGTTGGGTGTGAGGGCGCAGAGGAACAGCAAGGCAAATACGGTGCATGAGGGAAGCCTTCTCAGAAGAAGGGATCACTAACCAAGCCCCTAAATCTAAGCTGGAATTAGACAAAGAAACATCCTCGATAATGTGGGTGATTTTGGGAATTATGGAAATAGTATCAGTCACAGTTGCAACAGCAGAGAGATCCTTTTCACAACTGAAATTAATACAGATTTACTTGAATTTTACTGGGTTTAAAGAGAAACCACATCCTCTGGGAGTATGACCACCAAACTTAATTCAGCTTCAAAATTACATTATTGTTCTGCTGGAGAGCCAGAGCAGCAAGATGCAGGGAAAAAAAATTAATTTAAATTAAAATCAAACTTAAAAATTAAATACATCATTGTGATCTTACTATGATATTTATTTCATGTTTAAACCACTACAGTTTTCTCCTTTAACTGAGGAGCCTCTTACATGTTTTTTACCAGCACCTCTGAGCTGCCTCCAGATAGTAAGCGAAGCTGCCAGGTCCCACAGGCCTCTCACTTGACCAAGAAAGATGGTTGTGGACACTGATGAAAACATTTTTAGATTTTAATAGATTTAACTCTGTTTATGCTATGAATATCCAACTTATACATTTTCAAAGTTTTTATTACATATACATATATGTATTGGAATATGTATTACATGATCAAAGTTTATTTGTGAGCCATTTAATTGGAACGTGACATGCATTCCCCTATAGAAATGCTATCTAATAGTGCCTAGCTTCCCAGGCTAGCCCTCAAAAGTCTATTACACTATGACATCTGGTCACCACCTCAAACGTCTCCACAGTGAAAATATGGGCAAGAGTCAAATTAAACAGCCTATAGTTCTGATTCTGATTAAGTCAATAGGGTTGGGGCTTCTGAGGCAAAGACTGGAAACAGGTAAGATGGGTACAGAGTTAAGTGAGATTTCTGGGGCTCTTGTGCTGTATAAAGGAGAGAGCTAAGCCTTTGAACTCAAACAGACCGAAGTCAAACTCTCAGATTCATCAAGTTACTAACTTTGTGGCCATCAACAAATTACATTGTCTATGTCTTCATATCCTTACCTACAATACGGGAATGGTTGTGAGAATTAACCGAGGTAGCACATGCATTGTACCCTCACAATGCCTGGCACAAAGCAGTCATTCAGCAAATACTGGTTCCCTTGTCTTGTTCCTTCTGCTTTCTGAACCTGTTACCTGTCCTGGACTATGAAGAAATTGACTTCCACTACAGGGTTGAAAAAAAAAAAAAAAGAATTAATGAAATGCATGTGTGTGTGTGTGTGTGTGTGTGTGTGTGTGTGTGTGTACATTTGTGTTATGTGTATACATATGTGTGCACATAAATCAGTAAACACTAAGTATACAACCCAGTCAATAGTAAGAACTCAGCAAATAATGGTTTATTTTTCCATCAGCTCTAGGCAATATACTGAACAACCTGCTTCCTTTTCCACTGACATGGCCTGTAAATTCTTGCTCACTATTGTGTCCCTGGGCCATTGCAGTGTGAATCACAGTGTTTCTTCTACCAGTCACAAAGTCATCATCTTTGTGACTGGTAATATATTATAGGGTTCCCAGTTGGTTCCAGACCTCTGGGTTAATCTGGAAAAGGCACAGGGGGGTAGCCTAGAGACATTTATTTCCATGAGTTGATCTGCATGGCCTGAGAAAGTCCCTGGGGTCCGGGATGAGTACAAAGACAGAAAGAATATCTGCCCCCCCTCCCACCCCTGTGGGGTCCCAGCAGGCCTAAGCCCAGTGCAGAGGAGGGCTGTGTTCACAGGCTGCAGGAGTATTTTCACAAGAATACCCAGGGTGTGAGCAAGTGGAGAAGAGAAACCCTTCTTATGGATGCATAGAACGCATGTGGCTTCAGCTCAGTGACATCCAGGGAACCACAACACCCACTGGGACTATCAGAGAGTTTGAACTTTTAGGAGAGCTGGGAATCTACACCAGTTCAGGGAAGCCATTTTCCTAAAGAGGATCCCAGCCACAGGGCAAGGACGAATGAAGCACTAGTACCCAGTGTCTGCAAACACTGTGGATATCAGGGAAGCAGGCTTCAGAGAGACAAACCATGAGAGAACTGCTTCATCACATATGAGACTCCTAGAAATTCCCAATCTACTGAGGAAAACCTTTCTGGGGAGGAGGGGGGGGCGGGAAGGGAGGTAGTCCCTAGACTTCAGTGGCAATGCAAGCCAGAAGAATGTGAATTCCCTTAATGGGATTCATTCTGCATCCATAGGCTGGGAAGGTCTGAGAAGGGCACAGAGAAGGGTACATCTTAGGACATCCAGCACCCTGAAGTCAGGTGTGTCTGCAGCAGTGTTCACAGTCATCAGGGGCACTGGAGGGCTTACCAGCAGAACAGAATAAATGGTCACATTATAAACTGTGTAAATAATATCATTTCTAAATATGGCACACTGGGGTGGTGCCTGGATTGCTCAGTTAAGCATCTGACTCCTGATTTGGGCTCAGGTCATGATCTCACAATTCATGAGATCGAGCCCTGCACTGGGCTCCATGTTTGCAAAGAACCTGCTCAGGATTCTCCCCCTCTCTCTGTCCCTCTCCCATTTATGAGTGCTTGTGCACACTTTCTCTCTCAAAAATAAACTTAATAAATAAATATTATGGCACCACTATTAATAATTGTGTGTCTTTTAAGCAGATATGCTAACCCCTAATAGTTTGTTGCCACACAGAGATGATAATAGCTTACTAGCACTTGTCAGGATCTTGGGAGGAAGACACTGTATAAATATCAATTATAATCGGTTGAGGTTTTATTGTGTTCCATTCTACAACTCACAGAAGTTCTGATTGCTAATCCTCATACCATAAAATCAGTACCTACTTAGTGTACTGCCTACAATAGTTAAACTCTAATTAGTTTATGCCAGTTGCTCTGGGAGCATCTCTTAGAGGAGCTTTTCTTATCCAATAATTATGCTTTGGTTGCCTTTCAATACAAGCCAGTATGTACTTGTTAATATTTAAGTGGCTTCACACGGAGATAATAAAAACAATGTTGTGAATATGTCTCAGCTATGTCTGAGACAGAGGGTGGCTGCGGCCTTACTATCTGTTGGAACTCTGACGTAATCATTCCTGATCCTCCAGTATGAATGTTTAACCCAATAATCACTGTTTTCCAGGCTAATACTCAAGTTGGCTAATTTAAAGACATTCTGGGCTATACAAAGAACCACAATCTGAGCTAGCCTTGGGGGAAAAGGGCGACCAGTGTCTGGAGGGCCTCGCTCGCAGGTACTGGTAACAGTAACTTAGGAAAAACAAGAAAGGGAGACACAGGGCCTCAGGGCATATATGCCCACATGTCCCAAGTGATCAACTAGAAATCAGGGGAATGGGTGGTTATCCTCTATAAGTCTAGTGTTTTTTTTCTCTATTATACAAATAGATATTAAAGCTTTGGTTATGGGAAATTAAAGTAAGAAATTTTGGAATGAGGAATCTCATAAAATCTTACAAAACAGAAGGAAACATTAAAATAATAAATAATTGGAATGTCAATATAGCGAAAGATGTAAGAGAGTAAAGAGTGAATAAACAGAATTAGAAGGCCAAGTTCTGACTCTAAAGTTCACACCTATTTGTGACCTTGACAAGCCTTTTCATCTCCATCTCTTTCCTCATCAGTAAAAAGAAAATGATGAACAAACTTGATCTCTTAAAAAACAAAAGCCCTTTTATAACTGGCCAAATGCAATAGTCCTGAGTTTTCCCTTTGTGGACAGGATTTATCCTAAAAAGCATGCAACCAACTTATCAGTATGTTTTCCCAATTGCCCTGGGTAGAAGACAGAATAAACCATTAACCCCCAAGGAAGAGAAACCAGAAAGGGGAAAGTCTTTGCTGGTGCTGAATCACTGCTGGCGTCTGATACCCAAGTCCCATTCACTGTATATCTTCAGTATCACCAGCAGTAGCAGGAGCTCCAAACCAAAGGAGGCCAGACACAAGACAATCAATAATCACCTTGTGTGATAGAAGGGCTACAGTTCTCTCCTTTTTTTAAGTTTTTTATTTTGCGAGAGATAGCAGGAGAGGGGCAGAGAGAGAGAGAGGGAAAGAGAGAATCCCAGGCTCTAGGCTGTCAACACAGAGCCAGATCTCACCACTTAACCGACTAAGCCGTCCAGGTGCCCCAGGGCCAAGATTCTCCTGACGCTTTGCCTCTGATTTCATTTTATGGCCTTGAGCAAGCCCTCAAATTTCTTTATAACTTAGTTTTCTTATCTAGATATGTGTTAATATTATCTAAACTTATTATTTCAAAAAAAAAAAAGAATGCTTTAGACCTATTCATAATCAAAGATTTCCGAATAGAATGTACTAGCTTTAAGTGCTAATGTACTTAATGGAAATAGCATGGAATTTGGAAATTAAAAAAACTGATCTGAAAGCAGATTTACTATCTCTGAGCTGGGTAACCTTCTGACCTCCAGCTCTGTTTTTTCTCCTTTGATAAGGAGAAATTGTAAAAATTTTCCCTGTCCACACCAAGATTACTCAATTCAAATAAGATTATCAAATGCATGGGATTCCTTGAACTATAAAAAGTGAGTTCCTGATAGCCTCATCTTATTCAGGAGGAACTTATAACCATTTTCCCACTCTCCTTCAGCCATTAAGTTTTATAGGTTCAATAATTAGGGATCAAGAAACTTCAGGATCCCAGGAAGGTAAAAGAACATCTACAAAAGAAATGAATTCAACCTAAGCTTTATGCAAATCTCGAAATAGTAACTGACAATTGTGAGAGCTTGTTTAAATACCATTCCTAATTGGTTTGTAAATCAACAGGACTTGTAAAAGCAGCAGTGGTTGCCCCCCCCCCCCCCC
>NC_043701.1:43864028-43900436 GCF_006229205.1 Suricata suricatta | reverse complement strand
CACACACACACACATTTAAAAGCAGCAGTATTACCAAGTGCTTGTTTACAAAGGGCTCCATATTACAGCAAAATCCTTGGTCCCATCAAAATATAGCAAAAGCCAGTATGCAATGATTTGAGTTTTCACCCCTGAAACAAAAACCCACATTAGCAGGACTGCCTGAACCAGGATAAAGCATCTAGAAATGTTTTTCCATCCTGTATCCTAAAAAAAAAATTCCCCTGAGTATCCCCTTTAAGTTACAGGTATAACTACTGCCCAACCGTTTCCTGAAATTATAGTGGGAAGGCAAGGAAAAGGAAGGAGTCATTGAGGCCCCTTTTGGTTGGAAGTATACTTTATAGAATACTTAATGGACAAGTACATCCATGTTGCAATTTTTATGGAGCCAAAATACAGACTTACACATTTACCTTCTAGTGACTTATTCTCTACCACAATATTAACGCCCATAAGTTGTGTTCTACAGTAGAGAATATTTCCCCAACAGTTTTACATTTTTCCACTCTGCATCTAGGTTTTAAAATTCTGTTTACCGGTGCCTGGGTAGCTCAGTCAGTTAAGCATCTGACTTTGGCTCAGGTCATGATCTTGTGGTTCAGGAGTTCAAACCTCGTGTTGTGCTTCAGATTAGATCCCCTGTCTCCCCCTCTCTGCCCCATGCACTCTCTCTTTCTCTCTCAAAAATAAATAAACATTTAAAATAAACAAATAAATAAATAAATAATAAAATAAAATTATGTTTAAAATTATAACAAAATTATGTTATGCTCCTAATTATGCACCAAAGATCTGTTTGGGGGTTTTCTTTGTTTGTTTTTTCATATCATCTGGGTTTCGGCATTGAAAAACCTGACTGGATCACCAGCTTCTTATAAACAATAATAGATTTTTTTTTTTTACTCAACTTTGTAATTCCCCCAAGAACTTCCTGGAGTTTTATATCTATACAGAGTGCTGCTTCTAACTGATAGGCCAACTGGTTTCCTAATAAAAGGCACCAAAACAAACAAACAAAAAGCATCAATAGTTAATTGTCACCAACATCTAGGCTAAGCAAATGCTTTTGTATTTGTTCATAGTTTCTGGTTGGCCCATGCCCTGCCCCTCCTCCCCACCCATCTACTTGAGGTACAGTTTGCCTATTCAAAGGGTGAAAGAACCCTTGGCAAGGAGTGTAGGTGCCAAAAAACATAGGTATATTGGACAGCCAGCATTACCCCAAGAGGGACATCTGTTCAGCAGGAAGCTCTCACTCTGTGCCAGCCTTCAGAACCATCTGCCTCCTATGCTTCAGGGCACACACACACACACACACACACACACACACACACACACTCTTCCATACACTGACTGGGTATGAAACCCTACTTAGAGAGTGAGGCTGGCAACATAAAATGTCTACCTCACAGCAGAGGCTAAGGGAGCATATAATGAAGAACTGTCATGATTACTATCTGGACTTGCCTCTGTATGGGAGAAAAAGATTTCCCCACCCTATCCATACCCCATACCAGCCCCAGCCCTCATGCTAGAATAGTAATTTGCAGACAGAAAAACTTAATAAAAATAATCTACAACGATGTCCAAAACTAAATTTCAAGGTCACACATATACTATAAGGTCTTCAAAAACTCAAAGAAAGCCTTTTTAAAAACAGCTTTCAATGGGAATTTGGATAGAGTAAGAGGGGAATGTCCTTTGGATGCCTGATCATTACACTGTGTGGTAGGTCAGATCAGGTGATTAAAGAATGGAATCAGTGAGACTAATGTCACATAAGACAGACACATGCAGGTCATGGGCAGGAGCCTTGCAGGCCATGCCCTCCTAATATTTGCATGTGCCTCTGCTTGCATACACTTCTATACACACATGTGTGGAGGGACAAGACACAAACCGTATTGCTTAAATGGACCTGGTGTCTCCCTATTGCTGAACATTATTAAGCAAATGTCCAAGACAAGTAAAATGTTTAAATGTTTTGATGATTTTATAAACTACATCTGACTTTAAGAAATATTTTGGAAGTTTACAAGGCAGTCAACATAAGAGAACAGTAAAATTCTAGATAGAAAGGGGGGAGATAATAGGGCCAGAAATCAGAGATAAGGTTATTGCAATTGAGCACTCAATCTGGTTCTCCAGTCAAGCAAAAAGAAAATCATAAGAAGTAAAAATAAGCCTCATGATGTAATAAAAGAGAGCTTATAGAAAGATAGGTCTTCCTGGCACTGACTTTAGAAGTAGTTCATTGCATGAAAATGTAAAGATGGATAGATTGACAAATATTAATAGAGCATAAAAACAAATAGTGCTTCATGAAGCAAATCAGCATAGAAGTCTGGAGTGTGGATTTTTCCAAAGACAAATCCAAGTTCAAATGAATAATTAGGATCCTGGTCAAGTTACTTAAGCACACAAAGCTTCTGATTCCTCATCTCTACAATGGGGGTGACAGTACCTACCTGGTAAGGTTGTCATGAGGATTAAATGAGATAACACAGGTAAGGATCTTGCACAGTACCTGGCTGATAGGTGCACAAGAAATGTTAGTTCCATCTCCCATTTCTCATCCCCACTGACAATACTTGGATTCAGGTCTTCATGTGGTTGGAACAAAAGTCATAAACCTAATGCTCTTGAAGGCATTCTACTGAACGTGTAGATACTACACGCTGCTAGCCAGATGCAAAAATAAAACTTGGAGAAACTGAAGGAATGGTGGCTGGCCTTTTCGATTGACAGCGGTCTCAACCACAACCAGGGAGTTGCAGTAGGACTCACTGCCAAAAAGTGGTATTAACATCTTTTTGACCATCTCACTCAGCTAGTGGCCTGTCCCCCCTCCATATCGATGACTGGATATAGGCATGATTATAGACAAAGCCAATTCTTTATCTCAAAGAAAACATACATCGTGAACTTGTCAATGCTTAGACAAAATGAATTAGGATTCCAGAACTCTGTATCACAGGGCTCTGGCATAATAATTTAAACGTGAAATATGTAAGAATAAATGTCACCTACTTAAAAAAAAAGATAGGGGTGCCTGGGTGGCTCAGTCAGTTAAGCTTCCAACTCGAGCTCAGGTCATGAGATCGTGGTCTGTGGGTTCAAGCCCCATGTTGGGCTCTGTGCTGACTGCTCAAGTCTTGAGCCTGCTTCGGATTCTGTGTTCTCCATCTCTCTCTGCCCTTCCCCTGCTCGCACTCTGTCTTTATCTCAAAAAAATTAATAAAAACTTAAAAAAAGATAAAATACTTTTATATTGCTGCTAAAAATATGTCTAATAGCACTATCACCAGATGTAATCTGAATGTACACATATTCGGGGGATGGCTAAATACTTAGCAATCCTTTACCATATGTCTGACTCTATGCTAGGCCTTTGCAAGCATATTATTTCAATTAATTCCAGCAACAGGAGAACAAAGGCAATACATTAGATTATTATCATCACTTATGCTTATACACATTTAGATACAACTATAAGTTTGTATTAATGATCCATGAAAGAACTGTTAAGCTAAATTAAAGAATGCTAAAGGATCATGTATACGGTCCACAATACAATTAAAGAGACTAGAGCAGAAAATGACCATTAGTAGCAAAATTATGGTAATTTAGTCACCATATAGATTGCTTTGTGCATAATTAACAATTTGGCTAACATATGCAAATTATAATACTAGAAGTTCTTTTAGCTAAGGGAAGGATTATCTGAAATTCATTTCCATAGTCAAACTCCAGCCCCTGGCAAGTTTTCTAATATCTGCACATTTTCTCAAATGATGAAAGCAGGTCAACAGTACTAAGCCAAAGCAACAGTTTAATTTTAGCAACTCTCTGTGCAAAAGCTACTGCAACCAAGAAGGTCACAGCCAAGGTTACTATGCCACCTCCTAATGGCTGTACTGTCACGAATCATTTCCAAGTACTGAAACATGAAAGAAATGTTGGGGTCCAGTAACAGAGGAACCAATACACTTGGAAGGGTTTCAGAAACTCTTTCCTACCCAGAACCTTCTTACTCCTTAAAGGCGAAGCCATTCATTTACTCAGTATTTATGGTTGTTCACTGTGTGCCTCGTACCATGTTAGGAGACAGTTAACATCAGACACAGGCATGGGGAGAACTTACATTCTCAGACCTAAGCACAAACCTCAGGGGCTAGCCCTAAAAAAATAAAAGGCTCAGAATAAAAGTGCAGACACATTATTATGCAAATATGCTCTTCAATAAGGGCACAGCATCTATTCAACATACACTTGAGTAAATGAACCAGAGTAACAGACATACTCTGCTACAACTCCATCCAAATGCCCATTTAGGGTCCGCACAGGCACGCACAGGTCTGGCCAGGGGCTCTGCATAAACCATACTCAGCTGAGCACAGGAGAGCCCAGAAGAAGCACCAGGAATCCGTGCAGTTCCAAAGTTCTTGGACCCTGTAGCCACTTCCTATGCGACACTGATAAATGACTGGGGGAGGACAATCTACCAAGTCCACCAACTCAAATACTCATCTCATCTAGAAACACCCCCACAGACAAACCCAGAAACAATGTTTAATCTCGCATCCCATGGCAGGTGAAGTTAACACATCAAATTAATCATCACACTAGTAAAGTCACCTTAGAAGCACATGTGCATGGATTCCAAACAGGAGGAAAGTGACCTTTAGGGGAAGAAAACAACCCTGTATGATCCACAGAGAGTACTTTCAGGAGAGTCCTGCCAACCAGCATGAAAGCAGGAGCCTAGTAGTGCTGGGCAGCTGAGCTGACAACAGTCACCTAGGGAAATATAGGTTCTGCCACATGACCTTGGACAAGTTACTGATCCTCTGTAAGCCTCAGTTTCCACATCTGCAAAAGGAGGATGATCCAATGACCTGGGACTACTACAAGTATTAAATGAGATCAAAGGTATTAAGTAATTAGAACAGTGCCTGACTTAAAAAGTTCTCAATGAACATTGGTTGTGTTTCTATTATTATTAAAATTGCCAGAGCGTAAACACCACCACCCCACACATACTTTCCACCCCAAGAATTACTTGCTGCATCCTATGGTATTTTGCACAGACTTCTATCATACTACTTATCATAGATACTAAAATTAGTTGTGTGCAGATTCTCTCTCCTTCTAGACTGGTTTCTGAAATCAAAACAGTTTGTATCTTATCCAATTTTATACCCTCAATGCTTAATACTTGGAATGTGCTCACACATGTTTGTTAAAGCTGTCAAAGTGAAATGAAAAATTTTGAATCATTTAGATTTGCAGAGTGATAACTGCAAGCAATATTCTGAAAGGTGAAATTCAGTTTCTTTTCATTTTGTGGATGTCTTTTTAGATAGTTCACCAAAAAAGCAATATCTATAAATAAAGCTAACTTGTACTCTGAGGTCCACTAATGTGCTAAACCATCAGCCCTCCGGCTTCTCTTGATGTTCATTCAACTCCATTTCTGCAAAGTTTAAGCCAACACATTCGACCAAATGAATACAATTCATCAAAGAGCTCAGGCTGCCACAAGACCTACGCAGACATCCAATCAACAGGTTGTCTATGAAGATCGCCTTTAACATTTGCAGTCTCTTGAATCAGTTCTCTTTCTCACAGCTTGATGGAGAGGGGAGGCATGTGTGGAGGTACTGGCAGAGGAAACTCTAACTCTTTTCCAGGCACTATGGCAGAATTCTGTAAGTTGGGTGACTACTTAGATATCTCTGCCAAGCAGATTGTAAGACTGGGAGCTCCAAGAATCTCCCAATAAAAATCCTTATTTCATTTCTACATAGTGCAATCACATTTGTCCTCAGATGCAACTGTGTGGTTCAAGATTAAACAGTCCATACTCTAATGCTTACTGTCGTTATGTGTAAGCCCCATCTATCATAAGGCCAGATTCATTCGCTGCCTAAAGCCAGTAATATGTCTTTGGGATAAAGCACAAATTTGGGGAGTTTAATAACTTCCTTGCATTGCATGACCCAGGCATTAACAATGTAGCTATGACTGGACCCAGCTACTATAGTTACTCAAGCCAACCTCATGTTTACAAAAGATGGTTTGTTTCTAGAGAGGCAGAAGACTGGTTCATGTTGTCATTCATTTATTCCCTAGTAACTGTTTGTTGAGTGCCTACTTTGTACCACACACTGTTCCAGATATTGTGGCTACTAAAAAAAAATCAGAAAAAAGTTTTTGCTCTTATGGAGTTAAAAATTAGTGAGAAAAGGTGTGCATGGGTGGCTAAGTTGGTAAGCATCTGACTCTTGATTTCAGCTCAGGTCATGACCTCACAGATCATGGGATTGATTGCCGTGTCAAGCTCTGAGTTGACAGCACAGGACTTGCTTGGGATTCTCACTGCCTCTCCCTTTCTGCCCTTCCCACTCACACTCTCTCTCTCTCTCAAAATAAATAAATATTTTTTTAAATGTTAGTGAGAAAAAGCAGACAAAAAAGTTAAACAAAAAAAGCTCACTTCAGGTAATGACTTACTGTTAAGAAGAATCAGGAAGGCCTTTCCAATGAAGTGAAATATTGATAATGGGAAGGGACATCCATACAAAGATTGCTCTTTGCACAGAATTTAATATGGCTATTCTGTTCATACTTCTGTGGAGCTCTGTGGAAGGACTACATGTGCAGTTTTCCAGAAAGTCACAGCTAAGATGGATCATGAAACTTGAACTCATCTCCATGCACCAAAATCCCAAGATTCCCTAGATTCCTAGAGAGATCTTGTCAGACCTCTGAATATAATCTAGACACTTAGGGGAAGCCTCTGTTGTTCAAATGGCCCACAACACACCTGCAAAGAAATTGGACTCATGTAACATAGTTTATTTTGAATTGTCATTAGGTCATTAAGGATAATAGCCCTTCTCTAAACTTAATTGAGAAGGAGTAGGTTACAAAGACCTGGAGAAGGCAACCAAGAGGTTTACAGATGGAGTGAATACTTGCTGTAAGTTGATCACCTGACGGCCATGCCCCCTTGCGTTTGGCAGTAGCACACTCCTCTCAGCCCCACTTTCAGTCCTCCTGTGTTAAGAGGACCCCACCGCCGGCTCCAGGAAGGAATGTCTTACCCAGACCTGGCCAGTGGCACACTGACCCCGTCCTTCTCCACAGTACCTGCTTTAGAATGGGCATGTGGCCGAAGCTTCGCAAGTCCAAGTAAGCCCTGGGATTTGTGTAAAAATTAGCAAAGATAATGGTTTCCTTCTGCTGGAATGAACCCAGAGGTACGTGAGGCCCAGCTGCAACAGCTAAGCTTGGCAGAGAACAGAGCCTCTGTGGAGCAGGAATGTGGGAAGACAGAGGAAGACACTGCTCCTAGATGCATTCATTTGAACACCTGGATCAAGCCACACCTAGAGCCAATATATTCTCAGATTCTTAAATTCATTGGTGAATAAATTCTTTCTTTTTTTTCTTATATTAGTTTAAGATGGGTTTTCTATCACAACCTACAGAAAAAAGTCCAAATACATACCACAGGTAAATTCTCCTTAATTCTAAATTATTGAGAACCAAACACACTTCCCAATATATCCAAGAGCCATTTGTAAAGAATTCTAGATTGCTAAAAGGGAAAAATGAGGTCTCTTATGATTTCCACTAATCAATAATTCTTTATTTGGCACATCTTACGTTTTCACACTGGTGCCAGCTTCTATAGAGGATGAAAATGTATAAAACATTGCTTCCCTGGCCTCAAAGTATGTATCCTACAATCTATCACTGTTATTAATGCTTTACCAATCCATAGAGCTTTCTAGGATATAGAGCATTTTTAAAATATTGAACTTCAGGTGCAAAGAAAAAGACTAAATTCATCCAAATCTTTAGTTTATGAACTCTCATCACTACCCCACACATGGCCTTTTTTATTCAGTGCCCACCACCTTACATCATTTCCCTGCATCTTCATAACTGAACAAGGAGGCTGAGATTCCGAGAAATCATCCAAACCTCATAATTAGTGAGCACCTCTCCCCGTCATTGGCCTGTTCATAAAAATACAAAAGAAGGTGGTCCTCCAATCACACTAGCAAGGGGCTGCACCATTCTGGTTGGTGTATTTGAAAGGTGTTGTTCAGAATAGCGCTTCACATTTGCCACTAAGCACAGAGCCAGAATTTATGAGATTGCTTCTACTCAACTGCTGATTTGGCATCTCTATATGCAATCATTTTGAAGAAATTTTGCACCAGTTCAGTTGGTACCCACAGACGCACTGAAATAGTCAAGACAGACTTAAATCTGATTTTTCCAGGATAACAATAAGCAGTAGCTTAAAGTATCTGTGAAAACTTTT
Organism: Suricata suricatta; assembly: GCF_006229205.1. NCBI lineage: Eukaryota > Metazoa > Chordata > Mammalia > Carnivora > Herpestidae > Suricata > Suricata suricatta. Next base: position 43,892,092 of record NC_043701.1, on the reverse strand, counting down.
TTTCAAAAGTTACTTCTTTCAAATGTTGTTACTCGCTTTCTTTAGTAGCATTTTCTTTCGGCAGATCAATTATAGGTCTATTGTCCCTTTTTTGGTTCCACTGGCTCTGACCAAAGCCAATCAGGTAAGAAAAGGCACACGAGGTTCATTTATTTAATCTAGAAACTAAATCACCTAAAAAAAAGAATTTAAAAAAATTTTTACAGGTAATTGATTTGTACTCTGTGTCTGAAGTGACTCACCTCTTATTCTTCCGGCACATTAAATTGGTGAAGCAGTTTCACTTTTGGGGTACAAATGATCTCAGAAGAATTAACATTTTCTACATGAATTAACTTAGAAAAAATCATCTCCCATGTGGGGCACAGTCAATTAAATGTCCAACTCTTGAGTTGTTGGCACAGTCAATTAAACATCCAACTCTTGATCTGGGCTCAAGTCATGATCTTACAGTTTTTGAGTTCAAGCCCTGCACTGGTCTCTGCACTGATGGTGCAGAGCCTGCTTGGGATTCTGTCTTCTCTGCTCCTCCCCTGCTTGTGCTCTCCCTCTCTCTCTCTCTCTCAAAAAAATAAAAATAAAAATAAAATATAAAATAAAATAAAATAACTCCTCTCTCATGCTACACAATTCAAGGGGGTAAAGGATGTAAGAGCAAAATAAAAATGCTTCTACAGTAGTGGATGTTTATAGGGAAAATAAACTATAGCTTGGGTCCCAGATCCTTCAGACCCCATTAGTAGATGGGTGTCCTGGATCAGAAGCTTGGTGTTCAAGGAGGGCTTCACTAGCCCGTCACCTACAGCTGGTGCTGCCAGTACAAGATAGACTGATGCCATTTTCCATAGAAGGATAAGAGCTCAACACTGGAATGTTCTCTTTCTGTTCATTTACACAGCAGGAAACAAAAACATGATGAAATTCCATACATGGGTAAGTTGAGTAGGAAAGAGAAATATGGTTGATGCCGGCAATAAAGCACACATGTGGCCAACACACACAAGAAAGAGAAAGACACTGTAGCCCTTGGGGCCACCAAATGCAGTCAGAAATAAAGGACTGCCGTGATACAACGCGCTCTGTCCCTGGAGTCAGCCTGGGTAGTCCTAAACCCCAGCTCTGCCACTCTCCTGCATCACTGCCGTGTGGCAGGACCAGAGTAGGAGGAGTGCAGCGTCTGGCACATCAACACTTCAGGCCAGCGGTCTGCCTTTCTCTCATCCCCACTCACTTTCTATGATAATCCTTGGGGCAATCAAAGCCTCATATCTTCCAAAGTTTACCTTATTTTTACATGCACCATGACTAAAATAGTGACTACAGAATTTGAAGCCCTGAAGCAACCCTATTTTCCATTAAATTTGCCTAATTAACTCTATTAGGATACAGAGAGGTTTTAAAAATAGAACTTACCTATCTCAGAGTTAATTGCATGCTGTTGTCTGTTCAATAATTCTGTCTGTACATAGGACTTGAGTCCTAAGAAACAAGCTTTACCCTCACATATGCCCCAATTAACTCTTTTCCCCCAAAGAGCCACCTCAGCACACCTACCATATTGGCTTCCTAACGTACTTTGTTTCTTACATAAGCCTCAGTCCACTGGGTTTTACAATATTATAAGTCAGATCAGTCGTATTACTGATTCTCTTGGCTGGAATCAGGAATGTGGGGAAAAGAGGCAACTATAAAATATCTGTAATTATTATTTTTCATATATCATGAAAATTTATCCTAGTATAAATAATCAAAATAGCTAGTACTATAAATAATGATCACCTTCTTCAGGTCTTTGCCTTTCCTGTGCTCACTATTTTTACCTGCACACCAACGCCACTAACACTACCACCACCATTACCAAACTCAACTAGCCTTACTTCTCTATAGCACTGCTGGTTACTTATTTTATGCTTCACTTTACTAGAATGGAAGCTTGAAGAAATCATCACTTTTTTTTCACCTCTATATCCCCAATACCTAAAATACTACCTGGCTCAGAGCAGAAATTCAAAAATATTTGTTGAATATCTAACATTTAGTTTGGATCTAATATTTCTTTAAGACGTTCTCTCTATAAAGAAGTTCATGAAAAGTAAAAGCTAATATAACATGACAATACTAAATAATGGATTTCAGAGAAACTTCCAAGGTAAATGGTAGAAGTATATTCTTTATAAACTAAATCTTCTGACGGAAATACCAGTACGGCTTAATATTGCTTCTCAGAATCCCTTCAATAAATATTTAGTAAAAATAGCTCTTTTCCAGATGTCTGCCAAAACATTAGGGCTATTTAGGCCTGACCTATCCATGTACAACCTGTCAGACATAAAAAATGGCAACTATGGATAGTCTAGTGCCATTTGGATCAACAGCCCAGGCCCCTACTCCATTGGCTTAGCTCTCAACCAGCCGTTACTTTACTCCATGGCTGTAGATTCCAGCATGGTGGATAATGATAAATAGACTCTTCAGGAAGATGCAGGACAAGGCAAGACTATGAGAAAAATATATGGGGAATTATGCTTCCAATCACACTGGAGTATCAGTGATCAGATTTATCCTCCTGCAAAAAACAACCTAAAAATAGGCAAAACTGAGAAAGTTTCTGAGGTCCAGTGCAGGGAATGAGAACACAGGTGGAGCCCGGCAGACTCCCTGAGTTAGAAGAGAAAGCCGAAATTCTAAAGGGACCAAGGCAGCTAGAATGTGCAGGACAGACCACCTGAGAAGGAAGAACTGCATGAAAAGAAAACGTCAGAGATCTGCAGAGACTCCTACCTGAGTAAACACCTAAGTAATGTTAGTGTATATGTGTGGGGAAGATATGGATGCAGCAGCATAGTGGAGCAGTTACAACAGCAACCATATGGTCCTCAAAGCCAAAAATTTACTCTTTGGCTCTTTACAGAAAAAATTGTCAACTCCTGACTGACATCATACTCAGTGGTAAAAGAATGCTTTCCTTCTAAGATCAATAAGCCAAGGATGTCCCGTCTCACTACTTCTCTTCAACACTATTCTGGAGATTGTATCCAATACATTAAAGCAAGAGGAAAAAAAGATACATAGGTAGGGGAGAAGTAAAACTGCCTTTATTTACAGACAGCATGATCTTTTATGTTGAAAACCAGATGGAATCTACCAAAAAGCTACTAGAAAAAAAATGAGTCTAGCAAGCTTGCAGGATACAAGATCATTATACAACAACCAATTGTGCCTCTATGTACTATAAATGAACAATGAGAAGTTGAAATTTAAAAATAATGTCACTTAATATGAAAGAACTTCAAGTACCATCTATCTTTTATTAAGATAGAAGTGTTTAGCCTTGTGCGTCATTCACTGAAACTACACTGTGTATAAACCATCATCAAAGTAACTTCTTACACAAGTTGTTTGTACACTTAGGAAAAAGTTGTTTTAATAAGAATAATGTCAATTATAATAATACAACATATGAAATAATAAATCTGGAAAGAGGTTGTTAAGGACTTGAATACTAAAAACTATAAAATGTTGTTGAAAGAAATTAAAGGGAACCTAAAATAATGGTGAGATATACTGTGTTTATGGGTCAGAAAACTTGATATTGTTGGCAAATCTCCCCCAAATTTATCTACAGAGTCAACACAATCTAAATTAAAGTTACAGAGCCATTTTTTGTAGAAATTGACAAATTTATACTAAAACTCAGATGGAAATATAATGAAAAAGAGCAAGATTTTCAAAAGTTTGAAATTGCAAACTGATTTCTCATCTTATCATAAAGACAGTTTGGCATTAGCATCGAGATAGACAAAGCAATAGAACAGAATAAGAGTCTTCAAACAGATATGCAAATATACAGAAAACTGATTCTCAACAAAAACACAATAACAATTTATTAGAGAAAGGCTGGTCTCTTCAACAAATGGGGTGGCAACTATTGGTGGTTCATACACAAACATGTAAACTTGAACCCATATTTATCACCACATATAAAAACCAATTCACAATGGACCAGAGGCCTAAATACAGATCCCAAAACTTCTAAAAGAAAATCCTTGTGACACTATAATAGTTTGCTATGGCATAGTCAAATGCCATGAACTGAGTAGCTTAACAGAAATTTACTGTATTACAGTTTTGGAGACTAAAAGTCCAAGATCAAGGTGTTAGCAGGTTGGTTTCTTCTGAGGGCTGAGATCTGTCCAAGGCCTCTCTCTCTGGCTGGTAGATGGCAATATTTACCCTGTATCTTTATATATCATCTTCTCCATATGTATGCCTGTCTCTGTATCCAAATGTCCCCATTTTATAAGAATACTGCCAGTCATATTGGATTAGGATCCACCCTAATGACCTATTCTTAATTTGATTACCTCTGTTAAGACCCTACAGGTATAAATAAAGAGAAATTCTGAGATACAATTAGTACTCTGATATATATGTGGGGGGGACATAATTCAACCTATAATAGACACCAAAATCATAATCCATAAAAACAACAAATGATAAATTTAACTCCATCAAAATTAAGACCATCTACTCTTCAAAAGACAATGTTTAGAAAATGAAAAGCAAGCCACAGACTGCAAGAAAATATTTTCAAATCACATGTCTGATAAAGAATTTGTGTCTAAAATATACAAGGATCTTCAAAATACAATAATAAATTAATAATTTCACTTTATTTTTTAGAAATGTTTCTTTATTTTGAGGGGAAAGTAGAAAGAGAGGGAGAGAACCCCAAGCAAGCCCCACACTCTGCTTGGAGCACAATGTGGGGCTCCATCTCACAAACCATGAGATCATGTCCTGAGCCAAAATCAAGAGCCAGTCACTTAACCAATGGAGCCATCTAGACACCCCAAATTAACAATTTTAAAATGAGAAACAGATTCAGAGATTTTACCAAAGAAGATATACAGGTGGCAAGTAAGTATATTAACAAATTGTTCAACATTATTAGATTATACAGCAATACAAACTAAAACCCAATGAGATAAAACCACAATGTCCATCTATTAGAACAGCTAAAATTAAAAAGACTGACTCTACCAAGTGCTTCCAGCATATGGAGCAACTGGAACTCTCATATTCTTCTGGTGGGAATATAAAATGACGCATACTTGGAAAACAGTTTGGTAGTTTCTTAAAACTTTAAACATGTAACTATGTGATCTAGCCATTCCACTTTTAGGTACTTATCTACAAAAATGAAAGTCGATGTCCACACAGAAACTTGTCTATGAATATTCTTAACAACTTTATCTGTAATAGCCCCAACTGAAAACGACTCAAATGCGCATCAACAGTGAATGAATAAAAATATTATGCCACTTAATCCATAGAGTAGAATAATATCCCACAGTATAGGTAATGAACCACTTACAGGTGCAGCTACATGGATGACTCCAAAACCAGCTATACTAAATGAAAGAAGCCAGTTCAAAGAGTGCACACTATATGAATCCACATACGTAAAATCTAGAAAATGCAAAACAATCTACAAAGCCAGAAAGCAGACAACTGGAAATTTGGATAGAGAAGGCCAAAACAGAGCTGGAGGAAGGCATTAAAAAGGGTGATAAGCAGAGTTTGGAGGTGATGGATATATTTTTTATCATGAATGTTGTAATAGGTTCATGGCTCATACGCATATGTTACAACTTATACACTTTAAATAAGTGCAATTTGTTGTGTGTGAATTATACTCAATAAAGCTGATGTTAAAATACTCATTTTACATACAGAGGGCCTCTATTTCAGGTCCTGTCTCTATCTCTTTTTAGCTTTGTTATCTTAGACACGTCATCTCAGAGGCTCACATTCTCTGATTGCAAAATGGTTATTAATAACATTTCCCAGGGTTACTATAAATATCAACTGATAACTAACTCAGTGTCTGAAAATAAGAAATACTCAATAAATTGTAGCTATATAATAACAATAATGAAGTTACTCATTTCTACTTTTTAACTTCCTATAAAAGCTATCTTAAAAGACAAAACATACAATCCATATTTTCAGAACTTAGAAAGCCAAGTGTTCTCCAGTTTCTTATTTAGTGTTTCAGATAGTGCTAAGATAAATGAGTTTTGCTAAGTCCAAACAGGTATTGGCAGAAAGTCAAAATGTGCTTTTCTGAAACTTTAAAATCATGTTTTCAAATATGAATTGTGACCTACCCTGCAATTAACACAATGGGTTTAGTTTTACAGCCTGAGAAAAATAATGCTTTTTTTTTTTTTTACTGTTTTTACTTATTTTTGAAAGAGAGAAAGACAGCATGAACAGGGGAGGATCAGAGAGAGAGGGAGACACAGAATCTGAAGACAGGCTCCAGGCTCTGAGCTGTCAGCACAGAGCCCGATGCGGGGATCGAACCCACAAACCGTGAGATCATGACCTGAGCCGAAGTCGGATGCTTAACTGACTGAGCCACCCAGGCACCACAATAATGCTTTTTATACATATATAATCCTTCCTTAACTGTAGTGTTGGGAAAACTATATTTCAAGTTTTATACACACACACACACACACTTCAAAGTTTTCAACTTATAAGTCTTTTTTAACATGTGTGGTTTACACTGTCAAGAAAGAAAGCATGAATAGTCACTGTCTCTTCGCAAAGGCCACATGGGTGGTCTATAGGATTGTGCAAAGAGAAGAGACAGGTCTGGGTAGCATCCTTATAATGTGTGAGTGGAAGACCAAGCCTGGAAAGATACCCTGAAGCACTGCAGAAATTAATAAAAAGGCAAGATACACAAGTACTTTGCTGAGACTTCAGAAAATGAAATAAGGAAAAGTCACATGCAAAAGGCATTAAACATCAAGTAAGAGGATAGCTTGAAAATATTTAAAACTTATACAGTCAATGACACAAAAACCTTCCGGTATAATCTGACACAAAGTATCACACCTTCACAGCAATGGTTTGTGAGAAAGTGCATTGTTTGAATGCCTACAGATCTGGTTTATTTAGGAGCAAACACCTTCAAGAGTTTTTATTTTATTATATCTTTAAGAAATATATTAAAGTGTTTTAAAAAAATATTAGAAAGTACTCATTTATTTCCTAGCACGTATTTTCCAAGTTCACAGAAAGAGACCCTGTCTCCAACCCAGTTCAGCATAGAAATCTCAATTACATGTATGCTACTGAAATCCTAGTTTTCAAGGTGTATATTTAGAATGCGCAGAGACAAAACAGACATTACTAGACAAATGACCAAAAATGAGGAAGCAAATGCTTAACTGACAGTATAAATGGTGACCCTCTAGTTTGTAGATGTTAACAAATGTAATAGCACTTACAATAATAATGGTTGCCAATATGTGCAGGAGCTGTGGTTTATCTCTATATGTGTACGGTTTCAACTATACTTAAAGTCAACAAAGTTCTCTACCTCCTTTTTGTCTCCTGAGCAATGTGTTCTAGCACAGCCCTGCAGTCTGAGACCTGGGTTTGAATCTGCAGAACTATTTCCCAACTCTTTGATTCTGGACACCTTACTTAATCTCACTCAGTTTCAGTTTCCTCTTATGTAATATATGCACAAAAATAGCATATTTTATTCTGAAGATTAAATGAGATAAAGCTTATAAAGTGTTCAGCACAGTGTTTTGCAAAAGAAAGCACTTAGTATTAGCTTCTAATTAAGGCAAACATTTTTCTAGTCCTCTGTCTAAACCCTTTGAAAAAGAATAAATCTGAAATGGAGCTGGAGTCAAAATTAGAAATGTATGTCATACATATGGAAAGACCAAATTTAAAAATCCATGAGAATTAAAAAAAAGATCAATGAGAAAAAATCCATTTTCTAAATCAATTGTGTGAAATCAGTCTGGTTGCCATCATCATCTCAACAAATCAGATTAGGAGGCCAGAAATTGTCCTACAGCTTGAGGAAGAACCAGTTTGCTCAGGCAGAAAATCCCAAGTCTCCATGTTATGTTGAAAAGCACCTGAATGAAGTTCATGATTGGATAGTACATTATTTTTCTAACCAATGTTTCTGTAAAAGTCCATACTATTTCGTATAAATTGGTTGTTTGAGATTTAAGGTATGGTGTCTAAATGAGAGGAGCAAATTTAAATGAGTACAAACCATGGAGAGGAAAATATTGCTGAAAACCATACAATTTAAAGGAGACCCCAGTTCTCCATCCCAGCCTGTCTTATCATTAACATTTTTTAGTGGCAAATGATTTCATTGATGCTTTATTTCTCTGTAAGCTGAAGAAATAAAGATAACTGATGTTTAAGATAAAACAAGCCAGGGAAATATACAAGAAAATAACTTATTTTTCATAACCCCCCTCAGCTTATGGAAGACAGGTACTGGCAACAATATTTTGACCTTTTATTTTTAAATACAAAGATGCTATAAAGGAAATCCTGGTAGATGTTTTGCTAATATATTTTGCCACTGAAAAATTTAGTTTTTATGCATCAAAAGAAGTCATGAGAAAAAATTTTTAAACCAATGATAAACTAGAGGAAAAGCAAAAAAACAAAAAAAAAAGACACAGGATTTATCCTTTTTAGTCTATAAATAGTTCTTAGATGGAAATATAGACAAAATATGAATAGGTAATTCACAAAAGAAAAATTATGATCATTGTTGATACATGTTCTATCTGATAATCAAGAAGATGCACACGAAAGCAATGAAAGATCAGAGTCATTTATCAGATATGAAATATGAAATATCAATGGTAAGCATACAGGAATTTCTTAGAGAATAATTTTTCAATATGTATTAAGTTTTATAGATTTTCATACTCCTTAAATTCCCATTGAAAGAAATTTTTCCTTACCTAGGGAAAAATGTGGAGAAGTACATAAAAGAATACATACATCAGAATGGTGTTTAGAGGGGCACCTGGGTGGCTCAGTTGGTGAAGTGTTGGCTTGGGCTCAGGTCATGACCTCGTGGTTTGTGGGTTTGAGCCCTGCATTGGGGTCTGCACTGACAGCTCAGAACCAGGAGCCTGCTTCGGATCCTGTGTCTCACTCTCTCTCTGTGTCTCTCCCCAACTTACACTCTGTGTGTATCTCTCTCAAAAATGAATAATAATAATAATAAAGAATAGTGTTTATAAAATGAAAAATCAAAAGCAACTTAAATGTCGAATAATAATGGATTGGTTAAATCAACAGCTGTGCAGGCAAATGGTAGAATATTATGCAGCCATTAAGAATAATTCTTTTGATATAGATTTATGGACAACAAAAGTCACAAATAATATATCAATAAAGTGGATAAAACCATTTCAAGAATGTATAGTCTAATCCCATTGTTGTAACATTCTTTTGCACTGAACAAAAGTTTGGAAGACTGTTTACATGAAAATGTCGACAGTAGTTCTCTGGAAAGTAGAATTTTGGCTGTTTTTAAATTTTTGTGTTTCCTGTGGACAAGACACAGTCAGGCATAAATAATAGTTAAGGATAGGCTGTAGAGTCAGACTGACTGAATTCTAAGCCCAGCTCCAACACTTACCAGCTGTGTGTCCTTTTTCAAATTATTTACCCTTTCCATGCCTCTGCTTCCCTTCTATAAAATGAGGATAACAGTGCCTATCTTATAGAGTTACTGTGGATACTAAAGAGTAGATCTCCTAGAACAGTGCATGACTCCTAGTAAAGACCCAATAATGCTAATCATTATTGCTATTATTATCATTTTCTACTTGTGTTACTTATATGATAAATAAAAATAATACTACTGAAAACTGGGGTGCCATGGTGGCTTAGTTGGTTGAGCATCCAACTCCTGATTTTGGCTAGGATCATGATCTCAGGGTCATGGAATTGAGCCCTGCATCAGTTCTCTATCTCCCTTTGCCCACTCACACGCTTTCTCTCTCTCTCTTTCTCTAAAATAATAATAATAATACTGAAAACAAGACAAAAAACACCTTGACACTGAGAAAGGTGCCAAGAAAATTAAATGAGAAAATAGTAGTCTTTTCAACAAGAGGTTCTGAGGCAATTGGGTAACTGTACACAAAAGAAGAAGTAAGAGTACTTCCTTATATCATACACAGAAATTAATTCAAAAGGGATCATCGACCTATCAGAGCTAAAACTATAAAACTCTTGGAAAAAAAATATAAAGGGGGCTGACCGAGTGGCTCAGTCGGTTAAGTGTCAGACTTCGGCTCAGGCCATGATCTCACAGTTCATTAGTTCGAGCCCCATGTCAGGCTCTGTGCTGACAGCTCAGAGCCTGGAGCCCACTTTGGATTCTATGTCTCAATCTGTCTGCCCCTCCCTCACTTTTACTCTGTCTCTTGCTCTGTCTAAAAATAAATAAACATTAAAAAATTTTTTCTAAGAAAAGAAAAAATATAAAGGTAAATCTTGTAAAGTTGTAGTGGACAATATTTTCTTAAATATGACACAAAAAATATAAATGACAAAAGAAAAAACTGATAAACAGGACTCCATGAAAATGAAAACCTTTGTGCTTCAGAGAATATGACCATAAAAGCAATAGACAGCATACAGAATGGGAGAAGATATTTCCAAATCATATATTTGATAAGAGACTAGTACCTAGAACATACAAAGAACTCTTAAAACTTAATAATAAAAAACAAATAACCCAATTAAAAATGGCTGAAAGATCTGGATAGACATTTCTCCGAATATACAAATGGCCATAAATACATGAAAAGAAGCTCAGTATTATTATCCATTAAGGAAATCAAAACCATAAATGAGATGTTATTTTAATCCTCTAAAATGGCAATAATCCAAAAGACAGATAATAACAAGGGTTGCTGATGATGTTGAGAAATGGAAACCTTCATTCAGTGCTGGTGAAAATTTAATATGGTGCAGCTGCTTTGGAAAATTATTTGGCAATCCTCAAAACGTTAAACAGTTACCACATGGCTCAGCAATTCTACACTTAGGTATATACTCAACAGAAATGAAACCATTAAACATATGTCCATATGAGAGACAGAGTACAAGAAGGGAAGGGGCAGAGAGAGAGAAGGAGACACAGATCTGAAGCAGTCTCCAGACTCTGAGTTGTCAGTACAGAGCCCAAAATGAGGCTCAAAGTCACAAACCATGAGATCATAACCTGAGCCGAAGTCAGATGCTTAACTGAATAGGCCACCCAGGTGCCCCTCCAGCAGTTTATAATGGAAGCAAAAGAACAAAGTCCAAAAATATCTCCTACAGGAGCACCTGAATGGCTCAGTCAGTTAAGCATCCAACTCTTTAATTTCAGCTCAGGTCATGATCTTATAGTTCATGAGCTTGAGCGCTGCATCGGGCTCTGCTCTGACACCACAGAGCCTGCTTGAGAGTCTGTCTCCCTCTCTCTCTGCCCCTCCCTGGCTGGCCTCTATCTCTCTCTCAAAAATAAATAAAAATAAACCTTTAAAAAAAACCCATATCTCCTACTGAGCTGTTGGGGCTTTAGGCACTTCCTTTTCATATTCACCCATGACCAACCATGACTCACTCCTTAACTCTTTTTTGAGTACCTGTGCCAGGCATAGCACTAGGTAATGGGAAACAAAGTTGATCAAACCCTAATCAAGTTTACAATTGAGTGGAGGGGCACCACAGTTACATTAATGCAAGATGGTCAAAGTATAAGTATAAGGCAGCATATGGCAGGCTGGCAAAAGGAAGTGTCACAGAGGCAGTGATGTCAACATTGAAAACTGGAGGATGAATAAGAGTTAGCCAGGAAAAGTGCTGGAGAAAGAAGGAATCAATCTGGGCAAAAAGAACTTATGCAAGGGCCTGGAGGCTCCCGCACTGTCTGGGGAAGTGAGGTACATACAATATGGTCAGAGAAGGCAGTGTGAACTATGGCGGTAAAAGGCAAGTAGGGTTCTTTATAAAAGGTCAGGTGTACTGTGTCCAGGAGTTCAGATATTAGTTTGAAGACAGTGCAAAACCATTAAACATGAAACTTACACAAGAACACTGGTGGTTGGTGCTTTAGAAAGATTACTCTGGCTTCACATGATCCAAAGGGCATATGACAAGAAGCAAATACCTGACTTTGGAAACTACCAGGTAAGAAATGGCAGCCCACACTGTTCTACTGATGGTGTGGGTGAAGAAAGACAGCTGGATCCAAGAGGTATTTCACAAATTGATGGGACACAACATTGTATATGGGACTGATAAGAGAAAGGACAACCCCCAGCTATGGCTTTGGCCACTGGATGGATGACGCCATTTGCCGAAATAAGGAACATGCAAGAGCAGCAAATTTGGAATGGAAGATATTAAACATATTTCATTTGGACTTCCTAAATTAAGGTGCCTATAAGACTTCTCAGTGAAGACAAAGGTTAGATCTGTAAGTCTGAAGGTCAGGAAAGAGAGCTGGCTGGGGGAGTTGGATTAGGGGATCATAAGTCTGAAGAGACTAGATGAAGTTCTGGGAGAAGCTGAGTTGTCAGGAAAAGAATGAAGAAGGCCTAAGGCCGACCCCAGGGAATACTAACTCCAGGGCCATGGGAGCCCCAGTCTATGCTCCCTCAGCCTCCAAGGGCCTCTCTTCTGCCCTCAGTGGTCAGCTCAGTCAGCACAGGTATTTAGGGTCTGACCACTGAAGAACTTGGTCTTCCTTCTTTAGCCCCTAGGCATCCTAGACCCTTTGTGCACCTGCAGTGAGCTTTTATCCCAAAAATGTCATGGGAAGTCTCTGTGCCAAGCACTATCTGGGTGCTGAATATAAAAATGCCAACAAATCCTCTGCTCTGACAAAGCCTAGTTGGACGGGGTTCAAAAAGAATGCAGGTGACACGAGAACCCTGTGGCAAGTGGCTCTAGTAAGTCCACGCCCACAGAGAAGAGCACAATTCTACTCAGGAAGTATTGGCAGGCCCCAGCAGAGAGCTTTCCCAGCATGTGAGTATTAAAGGAGGAGGAGAGGGGTGCCTGGGTGGCTCGGTTGGCTAAGCCCCCAACTTCGGCTCAGGTCAGATCTCACGTTTGTGGGTTTGAGCCCCACGTCGAGCTCTATGCTGACAGCTAGCTCAGAGCCTGGAGCCTGCTTCCGGTTCTGTGTCTCCTTCTCTTTCTGCCCCTCCCCATCTCATGCTCTGTCTCTCTCTGTATCAAAAATAAATAAAATATTTTAAAAAATGTTAAACAAAAATAAATAAATAAAGGAAGAGGAGACATCAAAAACACAGAAGTGAAACAGGCCCAGGGACATCTGGGAAGTGCAAGTACTTTAGAGTGGCAGTGGCTCAATGTGCAAATGAAGAAATGCTTTTACCTCAAGAGAGGAGACATCCCTGAAGTATATTCAGTTGGAGGTGGTTTGATGAGGTCTGTGTTTTTTAAAAGCAGGCAGTAAGAAGTAAATTCTAATCCATGAGTCAGATCCCAGGTCCCACTTACCAGGGGACTTTTCACAAGTGTAACACAAGTGTTGGTTTATAATCACTTGCTCACATACTCATAGCAAATTTTAACAGGAGGAGCCGGTCTGCTGGCCAACAGGACCAAGCTCTCAGGTAGTTTACCCACCGACGTACTTACCATCTTGGAATTTCTTCAATACATCTGAAATTTTAAAGGAAGGTAGGTTGTTTTTTTTTCCCCCCGAGAGAAGGGTGTGTAGATGCAGTCTTCCTTAATGGCAGTAGATAGGTTAGGACCCATTTCACTCCCAGATCCCTGATTCTATGAATGTAAGAAAAACTATGTTCCTAAGTTTTGTTGACAGAAGGGTAATTTAATTTTATACATTCTAAATTTGTTTTTCTGAAACATTAAACACATAAAATAATACAAGGGCTTCCAAAATAACAAAATTTTAATAGGTCCCTTGCCCCAAATTGAGCACTTAAGTCAAATCCCATAGTTCTGAAGCAAAGAAATTTGGAGATACTTTAAAATCAAGACAGGAAAAAAAAAACCCACACAGATTCTTGGTTTTACAGAGTAAAGACATTTAGTGTGAAATTGCAGTTATATTTTCTGAAAAGCACACTAGAGCCTCAAATCCTGGCAATTTGTACAAGGATAAACTGTATTCAAACAAGGCCCAAAAGAGTTCATTCAGTCTGTGTCGGACAAATTTCACACAAATCTAAAATTTTGCTCTGGGGAGCAAATCAAAATCTTCCTGACAAAGTACAGATCATAGAGTGCTTGTTCTCATCAAGAACACCAGTAACATAAACTTCAAAGCCATATTTTGTACTGCAGTGATTTCTATACCCTCAGTCTAGTTAAACTGTTAATGGCCATGACCCAGGTGGGGCAGCATATTTCTCTGCCACCAAATGCTCTGCTCTGGATGGAAATGAACTATACACAGGAGAAATATGCAAAACTAACATCTGAGGAGGATAGATAAGTGAATTTTAGCAACAAGTCCTCAATACACCCTTCCATATTCTTTCCTAATTTGCATTTTGATCAATTTCGTGGGTGCCATCACTACTGATTCTATCCCAAATGAAGCCCATTATTGAAGGTTGCCCTGACTCCATACTTTCTTAGCCCGTGTCCTTGATGTTCCCACATTCATTCTTCTGCAGGCCTTCCTCACGTTGCACTGAAAGGAATGTTTCTGAGATTCTGTTGCTTGGAAATGGACTTTTTTTCAAGCCCTTACATTTTTCACTAAAATCCAAGGTATTGACCTTCTGACAGCTTTGTAGACTTTGCCCTACAAATCCCTACTGTGCTGACTACTCTCTAAACAAATTAGGCTCAGTAGAAGTTCACAGCTTTGAGTGTGTTCCTTCCACAATAATTATTTTTGAGAAGAGAGCAAGGCAGACAAGAGTTAGAGGATGGCATAAGGAAAACACATCCTACCTGGTATAGACACAATTTATTTATTAAGTATCTCAGCCCTGGGACAAGATACAAAATTAGATCCTAAACAGGTAAGTAATAAGCAAACCACATAATTTCTCTCCACATCTGCATGTCTTTTTTATATTTTCAGAGCTTCCAGAGGCTTGGCTAGAGCATTTTGTGCACCAATAAAATTTATTTTAATACATAATTTGAATTCTAATCATGCCTTATTTGACATTTTCAGTTTATATCATCAGCTGACATTGACTTTATGCCTATCAACAAAACTCAGGAACATAATAATTTTTCTTGAATTCACAGAATCCTGGATTTAGGAGTGAAATGGGTCTTATTCAATCTACTGCCATTAAGGAAGATTGCATTTACACACTCTCAGGAAAAAATAGTTCACCTTCCTTTAAAATTTCTGAAGAGGAATATTAAATACGTTCTCTCTTGGGATGTCTCTGGTCTCTCAATCTAATAATTGGATATTTTTTTTAAATTCCTAATGTTTAACTTATATATATAATCAACTACCCCAAGGACATGTGTTTTTATACTCTCTATCCAAATCCCCTAATATAGTGTCTGACACATAGAAGGTGGTCAGCAAATACTTAATGAATACCTACAAGAGAAGAAGAAAAAAAAGGAGCAATAGGAGAGAGGGAAAAGAAGGTAGAAGAAAGAGCCAGAGGAAGGAAGGAAGAAAGGAAAGGAAGAGGAGGAAAGAGCAAATAAATACTAAGAAGAAACAAACATGAACTCAGCACTCAAGAAATTAACAACAGAGTAACAAAGATGAGACAGGTACATAATAACCATAATACAAAGTGAAAATATTCAAGGGCCACAGATAAAATGTTGAGGAAAATCAAAAGAAAGTTATATAATTTCTAGCTAGGAAAGGCCAGGAGCAAGTGAACAGAGGAGATATTTCAAGTGGACCTTGAAGAACTGGTAGAATTTAGTCAAGTGATCATAAGGGGTGAGTGTAATTCCAAGAAATCATGACTGTGAGAAATCATAGGGTTGATGGGAAATAAAGTGGAAGGGGAGAATGCAAATGGGATGGGGCCCCTTCAGTAGCCAGGCATATCATTATACAGCAGAAGTATCAATGATGACTTAGGAGATTGTGTAAGTAAATACATGAATGAATAAATGAACAAATGAATAAATATACAAATGAATTAGCCTAGGCCTGGCACTTTAAAGATAAAAGAACATGAATACGGTTTCTACTATCAGTCTGCTGATGTCAATTGCAAATCACACCTTTATCCCTTTATAAAGGATCTATGGGAAAGTCTTCTTCCATTAAATTGGATCTACTTGAACCAAAAAAAAAAAAAAAAAATGAAGGATCAAATTTTAAGTATTTCATAGTGCTTGCATGCCATTTTATTTTAATCCCAAGGATATGGGAAATCAATATGAAATAGATTCTGACTTTCCTATAACTAATACTACAATCTAGTGTGAGTTTGCTTTTCTTGCCTTTCTTTCTTTTTCTGATAGGTTTTTACATTGAAAAGTGAACAAAAAAGGCTTTGTTCCAACTCTTCTTCTTGCCTATTTACTCCCATCATTTAACACTCTACACCTTAGAGAGTGGCCAATCAATTTGTCAATGAAGTACTCTCCTGCTGGCTTTTGGGGCTGGGTTATTTGTATTAAAAAACTAAAATATAAGACATGCTGCCACACAAATGGTCCTAGCCGAAATGTTAACTCTAGAATAAGATGGATAAAACAAAATCAGTATAAAAGTCAGTGGGATTAGTGAAAGCTTCAACATATGGCTTACAATGGTTGAAATCTCTTCTTACCCATGATGTTTGTTAAAGATTATATTTCCTGAAAAACGACCTCTGCCCCATTACTAAGTTCTTTTTTTTCCTTTTGTGATTCCATTTATTATTCCTACTTACTGTCTTTCCTTTTTTTTATTTCAATAGTTTATTACCAAGTTGGTTTCCATATAACGCCCAGTGCTCTTCCCCACAAGTGCTTCCCTCAATGACCATCATCCCCTTCCCTTCCCCCCTCCCTCCTCAGCCCTCAGTTTGTTCTCAGTATTCAAAAGCCTCTCATGATTTGCCTCACTCCCTCTCCCCAACTCTTTCCCCCCACTTTCCCCTTCCCATGGTCCCCTATTAGGTTTCTCCTGCTAGACCTATGAGTGACAACATATGGTATCTGTCCTTCTCTGCCTGACTTATTTTCTTTGGCATGACTCCTTCCAGGTCCATCCATTTTGCTACAAATGGCCATATTTCATTCTTTCTCATTGCCATGTAATATTCTGTTGTATATATATACCACATCTTCTTGATCCATTCATCAGTTGATGGACATCCTATTACTAATTTTTAATTAAGTTTTCACTCTATAGCTGTCAAACTTCCTACACAATAGAATGATATTTTTTCATACTTAAGCTCAAATGTATTTTTAAACATACATCAGAAGAACTTAACCTCTTTTTTACATAAATGTTCAAAGCAGTTTGATGTATAATAGCCCCAAATTAGAAACTACCCAAACATCTTTCAGTAAGTTAATGGTCAAATAACCTGTGGTATATCCATACTGTGAATTACTATTCAGCAATAAAAAGGAATGAAGTATTGATAAGTGCAACTTGGATGAGCCTTGAGGAAATTATGCTGAGTGAAGAAACAGCCAGTCTGAAAGGGATATAAACTATATGATTCCACTTACTTGACACACCCATGAAATAATAAAATTATAGAGATGAAGAACAGATCAGGAGTTTGCCAGAGATTAGCAAAGGAGGAAAAAGGATGGACTATAAAAGAAAAACATGGAAGTGTCCCATGGTAATGGCAAAGTCTTTTGACTGTGGGACTCATTAGACAAAGCTACACATGTGAAAATTGCACAGAGTGTCGCACACATGCAAGTGATAACTGATGAAATCTGAATAAATTCTATGGATTGTACTAATGTTATCTTCTTGGTCTTGAGATCATACTTTAGTCATGTAAGATGTTATCACTAAGAGAGACTGGGTGAGGGATACACAGGACTTCCCTGCAAATTTCTCTGTAACCTCCTATGAATCTACCATTACTTTAACATTAAAAGTTCTTAACATACATGATCAGTGCATCTCAGGATATGTCATGAGCTTTACCTCTACTAAGATATCAATAATGAGTGCAGAATAAGCTATAAAATATATGCTTTTTTGAAGAAAAAAGGGAGGGTAAGAGGGAAATGGGAGAAAGATGTGCAACCATCTCTAGTTAATCTAAAATTGATAAAAACTTGATGTTGGGAACAAGTTAAAAAGTTGCCTTAAGCTTTCAATATACTTTTATACAATGGGAACATTTACACCAACTTAATAAAGTAGTTGTGCAAAATAAAGATATATGGTATTTAGTAAAAGCCTGGGACCCAAGAAGTAAGCTCGACTCTTAAACAACATGGGTTTGAATTGTTTAGGTTCACTTATACACAGATTTTTTTTTATAGATGTAGTACAACCCTATAAATGCATTTCCTCTTCTTTATGATTTTCTTAATAACATTTTGCTTTCTCTAGCTTATTTTATTGTAAGAATACAGCATATAGTACATATAACATATAAAATATGTATTAATTGACTCCTTATGTTATTAGTAAAGCTTCTGGTCAACAGTAGGGTATTAGTAGTTAAGTTTTGGGGGGACCCAAAAGTTATATGCAGATTTTCATCTGCATGGGATGGGTCAGTGCCCTGAACCTCCATATTGCTCAAGGGTCAACTATATATTTTTTTTCCAATGAGCAAGAAAAGAAAAAGAAAAAAATTCTCTATCATCTTATTCTTCTCTCCTTATTGGAGATCTTATTTATTGCATGACCTTACTTCTTGAAAAAATTATATTTTCCTCCTTCAACAACCATCAGAGACAGCAAAGATTAAGCATAAAATCAGAGCTTATTTCATCTAGGTGCATCTGTTTTAAGTAGGCCTAAGTTTAATCACTGAACCACTGAGATACAGTTCTGTAAACTCTTAGAAGCACAGAATCCCATATGCTGTTCAGCCACAGGGCTGAAATGTAGCACTTTAACAAGATCCCTGCTCTGAACACAACACTCAACCCATCTACTGTGGTCTCCTTCCCAAGGTAATTGCAACTCCACTTCTCTCAGTGAATATAATCCCCCCCTTTTGTTCCTGTTAGTGAAATGTAATGACCTGGACAGATGGCAAATAGACCACTAGGAAAGTGATGTCTTCAAGTACCAGCCCACTGAGGGAATCCATCCAGGAGGTTTAAGTGGAACAGTTGAGCAGGCCAAAAACCAGTAAAGCAAGAAATTGTCCCAGAATCAACTATTAGAAGAGGCAAATAGCCCAGAATGCAATAGGTCCTCACTGACCTCAAAAGCAGACAACAGCAAAAAATGGACAACATGCCAAAAGTCAACTTCATATAAAGTTACCATCTTTTCAGAAAATGTTTTCTCATCTCTAAATGTGCCTATATTTACATTCATTTGTATGCCAGACACCAAAAAGATAGTATATCAGAGAAGTCAGGCACAAGGACAGCCTGAAAGCCAAGGCCAGGGTCCAGGTGGGGGTGGAGAGGAGGAGGAGGTAGGAAACAACAGGGCGGGAGAATCAGAGTCAGCAGAAACCAATGGGCAATGGGGCATGAAGATGGTAATTAGAAGCATGTATGTATTCACGGTTTGAAGACATCACTGAAACAGCTGCCTTCTACCACTCAGAACATGAGGAGCTGATCCCAGCAGGGCTGGCTGAGGCTTCCAAGACAGGACAGACAACCAGAAGGCAGAAGGGCAGTGCCAGGAAGAGTGGGAATAGCAACTCTACGTAAGCCAATTCTAACAGCGTCAGAAATAAGGCAGAGCCATGAGGCAGATCTGCCATGGGTGGGATTTCACTCCAAAAAGGAGAGGACAGTTAAGGTCAACTACGGGCTGACATAGATTGGCTTGTCCACAATTCCGTATTCGGCACTCATGTTATAGATGCAGTTCCCAATCTGTACTTACAGCCAAGGGTCACATAGTCAGGATACAGGCCCCCACTCCACTGCCCTGTTTATGAGGGAGCACATTCTCTTTATGATCTTAAGGAGTAAGATCAGAACCCCTACCTAGCTGTGTCTTTTCAGGCCAGCCAAGATCTGGCAGCTTCTGTTTCCTTGTAATACCTTCCCAGGAATTTGCTCTGCTAATGAGGCCCCTCCATCTGACAGCTGGTTGCACAAGCTGCTCTCAGAAAACAAAAACTACATGTTGAGGTAACCAATATTACTCCATAGGCACACAAGCACACGCACGCGCATGCTCATGCAAGCACATGCACGTGCACGTGCACACGCGCGTGCACACACACACACGTTTCCCCCAATATAATTCAGAAACTATGGTTAGAATGCATCCAGCACCAAATGGAACAAAGGTTGCGTCCAGCTCACACTGAGCATTCCCACTTGTTCCCTTGCCAAATGCATAGCCTGTGCTATACTCTGCTCACCCACAGAGCAGAGCTGACCACAGTTTGCAGTGTTAGATGAAATGCTGGCACCCCATCTGTCTGCCATCTCCTCTTATCTCTCAATAGCCACCACAGAAAAGACTCACTATCCATCTCAGAACATCAAGAACATACCTCAGTCCTCTAAGAACAGCATTCTGCTGGGATAGAGAATTCCAACTAAACCACTCACTGATCTGGGCATATTAAAACAATCCCCATCACAACACACCTAGTGGAACAGCCAAAATCCAGAACGCTGACAACACCAAATGCTGGCAAGGGTGTGGAGCAACAGGAACTCTCATTCATTGCTAATGATAATGCAAGATGATCCAGCCACTTTGGAAGACAGTTTAGAAGTTTCTTACAAAGCTAAACATACTCTTTCCCTTATAATTCAGCAACCATGCTCCTGAGTGTTTATCCAAATGAACTGAAAACTTATGTTCACAGAAAAACCTGCACACAGATGTTTATAGAGGCTTTATGCATAATCACCAAAACTTGGAACCAACAAGATGGCCTTCAGTAGGTAAATGGATAAACTGTGGTACATCCAGACAATGGAATATTACTCAGTGTTAAAAGAAGTGAGCTATCAAGCCATGAAAAGACATGGAGGAATAGTAAACGCATCTTACTAAGTGGAAAAACTCAATTTGAGAAAGCTACATACTTTACGATTCCAACTATATGACACTGTGGAGAAGACAATACTATGGAAACAGTAAAAAAAGATCAGTGGTTGCCAGAGATTGGGGGCAGAGAGGGATGAACAGATGGAGCACAGAGGATTTTTAGGGAAAGGAACCTACTCTATACAATACCATAATGATGGATACCTGTCATTTTGCATTTATCTAACCCATAGAAAGTACAATGCCAAATGTGAAACCTAACATAAGCTATGGACTCTGTACCCGAATATAAATATCTCCTACTTATAGGTCAGTGTACGTTCATCAAGTTGACAGTGGGGAAGGCTGTAGGTGTGTAGGGGCAGGAGTATATGAGAATTCTCTACCTTTTCCATTCAGTTTTCCTGTGAAGGTAAAGCAAAAAATGAAGTTACTGACTTTAAAAAAATCTTCCAAGGATGACAAAAGCCAAACTGAAAATACTGACATACAGAATGAGTGGTGGTGTGCTTGTGTGTGCGTGTGTGTGCTTCTGTGTGCACACTTGTGTGTGTGTGCTTCTGTGTGTGTGTGTTTGTGTGTTTGAATAGATGCCAAGTTACGACATTCCAAGGAAATGCTGTCTTTACCAATATGGGAAAAGATAAGACTCCAAATATGTCACAAATGATGGTAACTGCCTCAATTTTCTTTGCAAGACAAAGAAGCCTATCAAAAATGGTAAAGAGGCTAAAGTAAGGATTTTTTATCAATCAAAAATCACAACTCTGAATTGCTATCAAGATGAGTCTCACTGCTATGAGCTTCATTACCATCTACTGCAGAAGAACTTCAAAAAGAAATTGTTTTTATCTGTTAGGCTAATGCAGTGCTTACCATTTCCTCAAATTCTTCACTTCATGTTTTCAGAGCAGCAAAAACCTGATATAATAAGTCTTACACTGAAACCATATTAAATCTTCAAAAACCAATGAGAAATAAAAGCACAAGCAACTCCTCTTAGGATTTTGACTTAATCACCTTTAGAGACTAAAGGTAGGATCAGGACTTAAGTATGTTCTTACCAAAGAAGGGACTGCAAAAGCAAAGCTAGCTAGGGAGATCCTTTTTCCTGCTTCCTGGCTAGAGCAGTGCCGTCTAACAGAAATGTACTGCGAGTCACACAGGCATTTAAAACTTTCTAGTAGCATTTAAAAAAATAAACAGCTCAAATTAATATTAACAGTGTATTTTATTTAACTATTTATTTAAGGCATCCAAATGTTTATCATTTCAACAAGAAGCAGTAGCAGCTACATTTCAAGGGTTCAAGAGCTGCTTGTGGTTTGTGACTGACTAGTGGCTACCATATTGGACAGCATAGATTTTTGACTTTGTGTAAGTCTAAAAGATCCCATCATCTCCCTTTTTTAAATATTTATTCATTCAAATGTACTTATTAAATCTCTACTAAAAATTATCATTTTTATTAAATATTTATTATCTCTAATAGCAATATTTTTTTATTCTTGCCATTAGAAGTTTAGCAGAGTAAGTATGAAGAGCACTCAGGTCACCCCTTCAATATATGCAAATCAATAAAGAAACATTAATATCTATGACAATGTGAAAACCAGCTCAGTCTCAGCTTTGTTGTTGTTGTTGCTATTACTTTTATTTCCAGTCCATAATCTTCCCATCCTGTTTGGATATGCAAAGAATTTCTCACCCCAAGTTTATCTTTATCATTCAAAGTAATGCTGCACACAGTTCTGTTTTAACAATAGTCTACAGATTTTATAAAACCAGAATAAATCAAGGAATAATATGTGCAATGCTATTTGGGGCCTGCAAAAAAAAGTGGAGGGAGGTGTAGTGAAGAGTAGGAGGAGAGGAAAGAAGGGATGGAGAAGAGAAAGTGGTGAGGGGGATCTCACAGCATTTCATAAAAATACTCTCAAGGAATCAAGAGCTTAAGAACAAGATTTTCACATCAAATAGCTCTCACCCAAACAGGTAATAGGGTCTAGGGTTAAAAAATTGTGTAAATGTTTTTAAAAGGGATTTTCAAAGCTATGAACATTAATTATATGCACCAATACCTCTGAAAGACCAAGAAAGCACAGAATTTAGCCACTGTAATTGCACATTTCAAAGACTGTCCCTTAATAAACACTGTAATGGGCCTTCTTATTTCATTGCAGCATAATTCATCACAGCAACGAACTGGAAACAACCAAATGCCTATCATTAGGCAAGCAGCTCAATTAATTATGACTTGACTCATATTATTAATTTTTAAAGAGATACATTTTTAGTAGCTGACACATAAAAATTGCCAAGATATGCCTGTATGAAAAAGTAAGTTGCAGAAAAATACATATTATGCAAAATACACACACCCCACACTGATAATAGTTATATTATCTCAAGAGGAATCTGGGATCAGGATGGTTGAAGGGACAGAGAGGGAACCAAAGAAGACTGGATCCTTCAGCCTTCTCAGTAATATTTCAATTTTTATAGGGCAAATATATTCATATTTTACTTATATTGAAAAAAAGAATTTTAAAACAACAAGGCACACCCCAAATGTGTTTATCCCAAATCAAAACTTAATGTATTAGAACCCACCACAGTCACACTCAGGTGTCCGTGCTCACCTAAAAATAAAGTTTCTCCCACCATATTTATGTCGATATTTGAATATGGGGATGTGTCCCTGAATACAAAGAAGGAGTTCCTTTGAATTGCTTATTTTTAAAAATTCACATCTCTGCAAATCTTCTCATGTAAAACTGAATATTTCAGTATGTTTCTACTTACTTGTGTATGAATTGAGGTCTTGGCGATACTGTGAAATAAAAATAAAATGAATGAGGCATCTGGGTAGCTCAGTCATTTTAAGCAGCCAACTCTTGATTTTGGCTCAGGTTGTGATTGCACTTTCATGAGATTGAACCCCAAGTCAGGCTCTGTGTTGACAGCATGGAGCCTGCTTGGGATTCTCTCTCTCTTCCTCTCTGTCCCTCCCGTGCTGGTGTGTGCTCTCTCTCTCTTTCTCTCTTTCTCTCTCAAAACAAATAATAAAATAAACATTTTTTTAAATAATGAAATAAAATGAAATGGAGAAATAAACTGAATGCTGAGTTTGATGCAAGATTGCACCTGTAATTCACAGTTCTTCTTTGTCTTTGACTGACTTTATAATAAATCTGATTAAGAATTTATAAAAACAGGAGCATCTGGGTGGCTCAGTCAGTTAAGTGTCCAACTCCAGCTCAGGTCATGATCTCACAGTTCATGAAATTGGACCCGCATCAGGCTCTGCTGACAGCTAGCTCAGAGCCTGGAGCCTGTCTTCAGATTCTGTGTCTCCCTCTCTCTCTGACCCTCCCCTGCTCATGTTGTCTGTCTGTCTGTCTGTCTCTCTCTCTCTCTCTCTCTCTCAAAAATAAATAAAAACATTAAAAAATTACAAAAAAAAGAATTTATAAAACAAACACAAACTGCAGCGATGCTATTGTCATTTGCTAATATGGATCTCTTCTCCCACTATGGGAGGTAAACTTTTCCATCCCCCTGATGTTGGACTTGGCTATGGAGACTGTTCTGCCCAAAGGAGTGTGAGTTATGACTTACACTACAACAAAGCAAAAGCTTAAAGGTGACCAAGTGGTTTCTTTCTCTTGCTTCTGTCCTCACCATGAAACTCACGACCCCTATAGCCTTTGAGTCATTTGACAATTCTGTAAATTGTAGCTAACTGATAATAATACAAAATAATTCTTGTCTATAGACATGCAAATACATTCTGTCTGGTGTGAGGCAGTCAACTTCCCCCCTCCACTGTGGAAAAAGTTCTGCCCTCCATTGGCACATTTCTAATCCATACATGTGCCTATTCTTTGGATGGCCATTTGAACTGGCTGTAACATCTAACCAGTTCCCTCATTAATAATCAATTTAATAAAATCTGTAACACATATCCATTTTACATATGAATGAATTATAATTTTACCGTTTCTTTTAAAATATATCCTGATAGTGCTTAATATGCACTAATTTTACCATACATTTAATCCTCCCAACAACCCCACCTTCACTAATTAGAAAATGGAACCTCAGAGAGATTAAATAAGATGCTTAAAGCCACGCACTGATTAATAGCAGAGCTGAAAATCTAACTCAGGTCTAGCTAACACCTTCTCCACAGTGTCTCAAGTGCAACATTCTGGGAAAGGAGTAAATGATGTGGAATTGGATTATCAAAAAAAATCACAGAATATCAAGGTCCAGTTCCTTTGTCATATGAGAGAACTGAGGCACAAAAGCACAAAGATCTTACCCGTGTTGCATAGCTTATTTTGGGCAAGGACTAGAACCTGGGACTCCTGACACTCAGGCTAGTAAGCTTGGGTTCAAGAAAGAAGTTGAATGTGACCAAAGCCTTGATGGATAAGTAGAATCAACAGAGTGGGCAGGACACAGGGACCCAAGGCAAGGACACAGTGTGTGAAGAACAGAAGGGTCCTATTCTGACCACAAGGGTCCATGGGCATGCCCATAGGCGGTGGGGGTGGGAGCGGGAGGAAGCAGGGCAAGGAGACTCTATAGCCAGACATTGCCACAGGGCAGTGGAGATCAGAAATCATAGGTTTGTAATCCAGGAGCAGCACTGCTTGGTGGAGAAACATCAAGAGGTTTTGAAACAAGGTTTCTACTTTGCTAAAGTCAAGATTAGATAGAGGCTGTCTGACCTTGGGCACAACCCTTTACTATGCGAGCTTGCTGCCTCACCTGAGGCCGAACAAGATGACATCTAAGATTCCTTCCAGGGCCAAAGCCACAGCAATATCAAAAGAGCAGATATTCTCCCTCTTAACCTGATCGTGGTAGTGTACTGAGTTCTAATCACATGTGTTATAGAAATGCACAATGCTACAACTAGTTAGAAAAGCTGTCCTAGAGAGAAGAGGCTGCTTGAAGGAGGTTCTTTGGAGGAGTTTTCCTAGAGGAAAACAAAGCTATTCACTCCACTGTCAGGCTGTGTCCCAGATCAGCAGAAACATCACAATAAACCCAGACTGCTTTTTTCTAGTCAAATGTGTCACTATCAAGGATCTCTCACGCTGGGAGAGTTTTCCCATTTCTCTGCCACCTGGGCATACCCTGGTCCTCACAACTCCACAGCAAGAATCAAGGTCTCAGTGAACCCAGGTGTGTGGAGCCAGCCCCTTACAGGAAACAGGATCTTTATTCCCAAAAGACACATGTAAACTATAAGATGAATGCATAGAGAAGAGTGGTAAGACTGGATGGTACAGACCACCTCTACCTAGAATGAATGAGTGATTCCTGATTCTCTTATCATAGATTAACACCCACCGTCCCATAGTCACACACTGGATATTAGGAAAACAATAATCATCCACACACACAATGTCCTCTCAGCCACCTACACACCACCCTAAGGAGCCCCACTATCCAAAGAAGGGCCAGGGACCAGAGGCATCAGCATCACCCAACAGAAATGCAGAGTCTCAGACCCCAGACCTACTGGATTAGAATTTGCATTTTAACAACATGTTTAAGGTGATGACAGTAAAGTTTCCCAAGTGCTGTTTGCAGATTTCCCAGGAGTCATGCGGCAGCAATGCATGTGTATACAAGGAAGGAACCAGTGAGCTGAGAGATGCAGATGGGGAGAGACCAGACCATGAACTGGAAAATACGAGCTCTATGACCAACACAATTACTCAGAAGGTGACTTCTCAAAACTCATCTTCACCTGAGATCAACTGACAAGGCTAACATCTTCCCACGGTGAAATGAGTACAGAATCCACAGGCAGGGAGAGGCAAGAGAGGAGGGGTGAGCTGTCTCTTGAGTGCATTCCTGCAGAATCAAATGTCAGTTCCCAAAGCTGTCCTAGGATGCAGGATGCTCTATGGTGAATTTGCTGTCTCTTTGTGACTCACCAATGGATGAATGAGCTTAAAGAAAAGGGAGAAGCAAACCATGAAATATAGTAAATTACAGCTTAATCTTCCTCACCCTGGAATTCATTCAGTAGTTCTAATGAACTTACAGTCTGGAAGGCAGGGTGAAGAACGTATACAGAATACGGAATACATTAGCAGGAAGCATTTCATGCTGGTTTGTGCATCAGAGAAGCCCAATTCCCTTTGTTATTAAAGGGATAAATATCTTTCCTCCAGTCAGTACTTTGGAAAGGAAAGAAAAAAAACCCAAAAACCTGCTTTCTATTATTCCTGTCATCTACTGTGAATTCCCAAAGAACGCAGATTCTCAAGGGCTTATGAGAGTAAGAAGTGATTCCCAAGACCCAGTCAGCTCCCACTACTTTGTGCTTTCACCTTGCACCACATAGGCAGGCAAAGGCCAATGGTCCTGGGCCTTCACTGCTGAACCTCTACCACATTCTTTCTCTGTGGGCCATGTCCTTTGATTTGACACACAGACCTGAGAGAGGTTCAAACACTTGCTTCTGATTTAGGTTAGAGGAAAACCCAGACTCCTGGAGGGATGTTAAATTATCCCTAGGAAAAAGGAAATACAGCACCTGGATTTATTAATGCATTTAGGCTGGACCTGGACACTCAAATTTATCCATAAGAGGATATAGTTTATGCACTTATTTTCAGCACCCACTGATCACCACCAGTAATTTTCAAATTATGGGTTGCTACCCATCAGTGGATAGTAAAATCAGTTTACTATGTTAATAAAATAGCATAGACTATGAAATATCAGATTTAATTATGCATAGTAAGATAAACTTTTATTTCAGTTGTGGATGTGTATGGGTGTGAGTATGTGTGTGTAAACACACACTGAGTCACCAGGTACAAGTGTTTCTTATTGTGGGTCACGGTAAGCAGGAAAAACCACTTGCTGATTTAGAGCACCTGGAAAGCAGCCTCTTGCTACAAAGAGAAGGGAGGAACCTTGGGAAGAGAACCGGAAAAACCAGTTTCTGCTTCCAAAAGCAGATAGAGGGAGAAATCAAGTCATCTTGTGGACCCACCGAGATGGGACTGGAGCTTCTAGATATTCCCTTACCCTCACTCACTCCCCC
>NC_043701.1:43828236-43863928 GCF_006229205.1 Suricata suricatta | reverse complement strand
AGGCTGAGCAATCTGGAGATCCTTTCCTTTGGCAGTTTTCACTAAGGTCTTCATTCTCTACAAAGATTATCTTCCTTTTCTCCCCTAGGAATGTTCATGGTCACCCTTGGTCACCATCAGGCTCAATCTCTAACACACAGGAAAACTAAACAGAGGGGTTATGCAAATGCCCAAATTACCTGCATCAGAATGACTGTAATCAGCACTGATGATGAATTTTAATGCAAACACAGTTATCACCCCACTTTGTCACCATATCCCAAAATCCCCAGAGTCAAAGAGAGATGAAGTTTAGCAGAGGACTTAAGAGCCAAATCGGCCTCAAGTGAAACAAAACCCTACTATTTTCTGACCTGGGAAAGTTGTTCATGTTCTCTATGACTGTTTTTTCACCCATAAAAGAGGAACAACAAAAGCACTTACATCAGAGATTATAGTAAAAAATTAAATAAGATAAATGGGGAAAGTACTTAGCCTAGTGCGAGGAACACGATGACTATCATGTATTATCATCTATTATCATAGCTACTATTATTACTGTCATAGTCATTATCATCTCAAATCAAAGTTTAATTTCTCCTCAGCCTAGCTTAATTGTTTGTTTTGAGATCTATACCGCTGGTATGGATTTAAGAGTATGAGCATAAAGTAATGATATTTTGTTAAAGTTGTTATTGTAAATGGTTTGCATAATGATGGGCCTCCAAGACCAATCCTCCAGGGAGGTTCCCATTTTCCCTGGAGAAACAAACGCCATAATGCTTCTCCCTTTAAACAAGTTGCCAAAAGCCAGGAAATCTATGCATGTGAGAGTTTATATTTCCCAAGACCCAGCAGCTCAAAATGTTAGCTGAGGTCGGTTCTCTCCTCTGCCAGCCACACACACCAGCTGCTGCCATGGAAATGGGAAAGGCCACCCCACGTTTCAGCTATAATGCACCTGGTCAGTTGTGAAATCCGACTCAAAGGGAGAGAAATCTCATGTTGGCCCCATTTGGTAATAAGTATGAAGGGCAGCCTGGCCACCAAAGAAAATGCCAGAGAGGGGGCAACTCAGAGAAAATTCAACCAACTTAGGCAGTGGAATAATGTTCTGTGAGTGCCAAGTTGGCCTTACTGCCACCTATAATAACAGTTTTTCAAAACAAGGACTTTTCCACTCCCACATAGTTTGCTTCAAAAATGACTTCTTCCATAAATGATATTCCTCTGTCTGAGAACCACATATGTAAGAAACAAGGACAAAGGAGGAGCCTCTAAGCCACCAGATCAACCATATTCACTCATCCACCGGGCTCCAACACAGTCATTCTGAGTTTATTAGGGAAACAAAAATGAGTAAGGGGGTCTTTTCTAGGAAGGGGCTTATGGGACAGTTAGGGAGACAAACAAACAAGAATTCAGTGTGACAACTGTAACACTGTAGGTACGGACGAGACACCACGGAGATACAGAGGAGGGGCTGTATACCTTACAGGGAACCATATAGCTTAAATGTTTATATTAGAAAGATGAAAGGTTTAAAATCAGTAAGTTTCAGCTTAAAAAGTTAGAAAATGAAACCCAAAGTAAGCAGAAAAAAATGAAATAAAAATAAAAGCAGAAAGCAAAGAAGAGTAATAAAAAAAAAAGCAATAAAAAAGGTAATACACAAGTAGCAAGACTGATCAAAAATGATGAGAGAAAGCACAAATTGCAAATATCAGGAATGAAAGAAGGGATATCACTGCAGATTTGGCAGACATTTGAAAGATGGTAAGCAACATCATGTCAGTGAATATAACATAGATGAAATGAACAAATTTTGTGACAAATGCAAATTACCAAGAATGACACAAGAAGAAACAGAAAATCCAAACAGTCCTATACCTAGTAAGGCAATGGTTATCCATGTGTGGTTCCCAGTCTAACAGCATCAGCAACACCTGGGAACTTTCTGGAATGTAAATCCTCAGGCTCTAATCCAGATTTATGGAATCAGAATTTTGGGGGTGAGTCTCAGCAAGCTGTGTTTTAACAGATCTTCCTCATATTTCTGACATCATTGGAGAACTGTATAAATATGTCCTTCTTCCTACAAGAAGCCCAGACCCACATGGTTTCACTGAAGAATTCTATCAAACATGTAAGAAAGAAATATAAGAGTATTGATAACTGTGGTTACTTTTGGGGAACAGAATGGGATTAACCAATGATTAAAAGAGATTTTGGCTTTATTTATAATCTTTTATATATTTTTTTACAATGAGAATGTATTTACAAATTATTTATATGATCAAAATGAATAAAAATATTCAAAACAGGGGGAAAAAGACCAGCCTTATAAAATCTGTGAAAATAGAGGACAGAACACTTCCCCATCATTACTTTTTATCTCTATTCTCTCATGGAAAATGTAGGAGATTCTTTTGATCTGCCCTCTTATTTTTTATTTTGAAGTGGTTCTTAGTTTCTTTGGGATGAGCCATTCTGACAGACGAGTGGTCCACATGGTCTGGGTGGCCACTGCACATGCCTAAGGAAAAGTCTTTATTAAGTGTCTCCTTTCCTTTGCTTACAGCCCTTAGAACAGTGATTACCTACTTCTCTGTGCAGCAGCTCTCTGCTCCTGGCACACCCACTAGGAGACCCACAGCACAGTGATCCTGCCCTACGCTGGCATACCAAAACCCACCCAAGCCAGAGAGATTGGGATTCAGATAACAAAAGTGATTAAAATCAAGTATCCATTCATGTTACTCCTTCTGAGTAAATACACATAAAAACTTTCCACCTCTGACTATTTTCTCTTACTGAAGCCTCAGCTCAAGAGTCACCTCCAGCAAGATTATCAGAGCCCCTAAACTAAGCAGAGCACTCCTCTGCTATGCCTCTCCACCACTATCAAAAATCTTATATTGAAATAAGCTGCCTGGGTCCCTGTCTCCCATTATGTCATTAGCTCTTTGAGAGTAGAAACCACATCTTACTCTTTTTATTTTCATTTTTTAATATTTCACAGTGCATGACCATCCCATAGTTGATTCCCAGTAAATATGTAGTGAAGTGAAAAGTCTGGAAATGGAGTCAGACAAACCGAAATCTACATCTATAAATGAAATATGCTAACTTTATTTTACTCAATACCTTTGGCAGAACTCATTTTTAAAACTAAATATTTTTACTGTGCTTTGTTCAGTCTCTCAGTTGTGTTATTGTTAATGCAAACCATGTGGACTGGCTTTCATTTTGCAGCCTGATCTCCCCTTTTAAATCCTGGGTGGGTACGGTAGGTCCCCGCCACTGACCTGTACACTGTAGGACAACTTGAGGATAAATACAGGGACTCAAGGGAATAGCAGTGAACAGATAGCACCTAGAATCTTTGGCTAACACAGTCAGATTCCTTCTTTTAGGCTTTTTCTAGAGACCTGTACTTTATCTCCACAACTTTAAGAATCAGCCTGAAGCACAAGGCAGATTCTCCCACCTCTGCCCATAATTTGTTGGCACCGGTCCAAATCCTCCTGTGACAAATGAGATCCTGAAGAATTAATCTCCTACACAAGCAGAGTAAGTCCTTGGGGAAGGCCAAGTATTGTAGAGAGTTTGCAAGGTCTCATTCTTTATTATGCTGAAATTGGCATTCTATAGCCATTAATTTTTATTGGGAAGGAGAGCATTATATTAACGGCTAATATTTATTAATCACTTACTACATACCTAGAACAGAGTCATATACCATACATACATTGTCTCATTTAAACCTTATCAACAGCCTTAAGAGTTAGGAACTTTTAGTAGCCCATACCCTGAAAATATGCATGCTTAACAGGCTGAAATATCACAAAATTAAGCAAGGGTAGAAACAAGATTTACATTTAGGCCTCTCAGACCCAAAAATCTATGCCCTGAGTCTCAATGCTACATTGTCTTGTTAATAGACTTCTGGTATAATTATGCCCCTACAGTATCCCACACAAACCAAAGGCAGAAGTCACTGATAATCAAGGAAGGAGAATCATCCACCCTCCCAATATAAAGATCTAAAGTACCCTTTAAACATGATTCATTTTCCACACAAGCAACTAATTTAAAAATTTTTTTCTTCCTACTCAAAATAATGATGCTAAATGGGAAACTAATATTTAAGCCATGTGATGGCTTCAGCAGAACCATCTGTAAAATCATGCTACTGGAACACATTTCTGAACACACAGGAGTCAGCAGGGGGAGGAACAGATATAATGCAAACAAGTGGAAGTTTGAGGTCAGTGTGATCTAATGAGCATCATTCACAGTCTTAATAAATAGCTATCTGCATGGGCCACCAGGAACACCATCACTGTCACCATCACCATCACCATCATTACCATCATCAGTGTTGTTGTTACTCAGTAAATTCTTCCCCCCACCCCCTCCACGGCAGCAATATGATCTCTGAAGGAATGAGGCTTCTGTTTACCCATCAAGCAGACATGGTTTACATTATCAAAAGGGTTAATTTTCTAATCTTTCTCTCTTGATAATGGGTCATGAGTGAACAGCGGCAACTAGTAAATATATTACAATTGTTACTATCACTAACAACACAGTACATTAGAATTACTAAAAATTACTGCAAAATCATGGCAAAATTCTTTGGACTTATGAATTTGGCATACCAGCAGAGAATGATCATGTACCTCACCGTCCATATTGCACACATCAGGCTCATTTCTTAAGCTACTTGTTATGCTGACTCGAAGAAACTCCTGATTAGGATCTAAATGATAAAACACATTTTAAAGATTAAGGAACTGATTACAGGAAAGTCGTCCCATAAGTTCTCCATTTGTGTTTACACCAGAAGGCCCGGGACCACCGGGAACCGCAACCATGTACGTGTCACCCCTGTCATACACAAACACAGCCACGGAGAGGGGCTCCCCCTGTGACTCCACACAAGCCCTGCTTTCAGAGCTGCCCGACAGTGAAGACTTGTATCGGCCTCAAGGGACATTTTTGTTGTCTGGTGGATAAGCAGGAATCCATTCCAATTTATATTGGGGCTTACTTTGTAGCTACTAGTTTTCACTGAAATTACTGATAATGTGTGAAACAGATGGGACTTCATTTCTCAGTAAATTTGTTTTGCTTTATTGACTCCTATGTAACAATACGCAACAATATATGAGTGTTTCTTTTTAAATCTGTGATTTTATGCTTTTTCAGGGCTAATAGAATATAACAGCATGTAGAACTTATGCTTTCTGATTTGTTTCTGCACATACTGTATTTACATAAGCCAAACAATATTATCTCTTCAAAACAATTTCAAAATCTCTTTCAATGCCTGATTTAAAGTACTTAAAATTTTTTTCCTTATAAAATTTAAATACATCTAATACACTATAAAATTTTCTATGTCAACTAAATAAAGTGTAAAACAAAATTCATAAATCTGCTACATAAGGAGTGAACCATAGGTCAAAATAATAACATTAATAATAACAGCCAAAATATTCTTTATGCTTAAAAAAGCCAGAAAGTGCACCTAATGCTTTCAATCTTTATCTTACTTAACCCTTACAACAACCTTATAGGTATGAACTATTATTATCCCCTTTGTACAAAGAAAGTAAGGCTTAGAGCAAGGTTTCTCAACCTTGACACTATGCCTGTAATGGACCTGATAATTCTTTGTTATGGTGGACATGTTCTAGCACTATAGGATGTTTAACAGGATCCTTGGCCTCTATCTATTAGATGCCAGTAGTATACCGGACTCTCAGATGTGACAGCCCAAAATATCTCCAGACATTGCCAAATGTCCTTGGCAGTGGCGGGTGGGGGGAAGCAGAAGCATTAGCTTAGAGAAGTTAAGCAATTTACTAAAGATCATACATAAGAAAGGTAATGCAAAGAAGCCAAGGAGGCTGATTCTAGAAAGCATGCTATCAACCAATAAAATACAGTGCTATTCACTCTGTCAGAGTTGAAAGAACATAACTTTTCCTTCAAAATTGAAAACTAAATATGAAGATGAACTATGGGTGCTTTCCTATGGAAAGATCTTTCCTGACCACACCAGACTGAGGGATTTCAAACTTATTTTTCCTAATTAAGGTCTATGTTCCAATGGTTATTGACTTGGCATAGCTTGCATGCCTGCCTCATTTACTCCAACCTTCCTTCTGTTCTGTTACATGTGCCCCAATCACTTGTTAATGCTGATTCCATTCTTCCGTAAATAAGACATGGTCTCTGCCCTTGTAGAGCCCCTAAAAAGCAGGGCCTATCTTCTTCCTCCTTCTTGCTTCCTTACATGAGCCTGCACTCAGAGTGTAAACCCTTTGCACAGTGGCCACAGAATTCTGATTTCTGTCTGAGGATCTCCCAAGTACTCAATGACTGAGCACTACCATATGCCAAAGACTTCCTATGTGTTTCATATATACTATTTCATTCTGAGCTCACAAGAATCCTAGGAAGCAAGTATTATTATTTCCAAGTGGTATTGGCCAAGAAGAAACTGAGGTTTGGGTAAGTAGGGGGACCTACCCAAACATTACATAGGATTTGTACCAGGACTCAGATTTCATGGGTAAGCAAAGACTACAGACATGCCTCTTCCAAAGAATGTTCTCTGCTTAGTGTACTCCCTCCAGCTTGCATAAAACATTTCCTTCAGGTCCCCTTTCCCTGACATCCCAAAATTATGGGAATAAACAACACAAAGCTGAGGGTGAGTCCACTCATGAAGAGACAAAGGGAAAAATTCAGGCAGTGACCTCATAAACTTTGAGAAGAAATTATCTTATTAAATCAGAGGATAGAAAAATACAGAACAAGTTTTCTTTTATCTGATTCTTTTTGTTATTTACTTTTTATGCATAAAAAGTTACATATTCATGTATGACTGATTATATCACTTCAAAGTATTTTAATCTATTGTACTAAAATAGATGATTTTGAAAAAAAAGAACTTTGTGATAGAGGTGAATTTCCCCCCCCCTTCAATCACATTATTTAAATATAGCTTGTTAGGGTTTTTTTTAAGACTTCATTTAACTTTCCTGAGAGTTTCAACTGTGGGTTGAAGACAAATATGAAATTTTTCAAATGTAAAATGTCCCAATGAAGAAAAGAACAATTGGTGGAGAGGGGAAATGAACTCCAAAAGACATTTCTTTCTGACTCTAATTCTATTCAACTTTAAGCTTCTTCCTTTGGGAGGCTGAAAGGGGGGTGTGGAAGTTCCTGAGCAGTAGAAAACTATGAAACCTCTCGAATAGAAGGAATCCAAAAGGCTTTGGCGTCTCAAATTCCTGCATTTAAACCCTAGCCCAACCACTTTTCTCCTTTGTGACCTCAGTCAAATTACTCATCTGTAAAACAGGATCACTATGAAGATTAAATAAGATAAGGATGTGAAACACCTGGGAGAGAGTGAGTAGATACACAATAAATTTAACCAACAGGGTGCCTTTTAGACATACCTATGT
This sequence comes from Suricata suricatta, assembly GCF_006229205.1. Lineage (NCBI taxonomy): Eukaryota > Metazoa > Chordata > Mammalia > Carnivora > Herpestidae > Suricata > Suricata suricatta. Next base: position 43,856,462 of record NC_043701.1, on the reverse strand, counting down.
TTTTGCCAAAGTTTTCCTTGGCAATTGTCCTTCCATGCATTTCTCATGGTCATTTCATGTTATTTATGTGAAATAAGAAATACCTAAACTTAGGATGATCTGGCTGGTGACCAAAGAACCATCACAATGGGGCCAGTCTGTGCTACCAACTTAGTGACCTCCATGCCTCAGTGCTGCTCCCCTCCCATGATTCAGTTACAAGTCCTAGAGTGCTTGCTATCACTGCAAAGCTTGTGTGGTGGCCCGGGCTTTCTATTTCTACTTCTCAGTAAATAGAATCTGAGAATAGTCCTTTTTGAGACAAATGGAACTAGAGAAAGCCTTATATTCAACCTCAGTCTCTTTACAGATGAGGACACTAGGAACACAGAGGAGTAATTTGGCAAAGCTAAGCTAGATACAGAATCCAAATCTGATTCTTAATTTTTCATCTACACTAGTGGTTCTCAACTCTGGGTGATTTGGGACACCAGGGAACATTTTTGGTCATCACAACTAAGGGATGGGGGATTGCTACTGGCATTTAGTGAGTAAAGACCTGGGATATTACTAAACATCCTATGATGCACAGGATATCCTCGCAATGGAAACAGCAATGGTGCTAAAGCTAAGAAACTCTGATCTACACTGTTGGATCCAGTGTCTCCAGAGACTCCAAGAGCTGCCTCTTAGGCTGCTGCTGTTGGGCATTGGACTTGGCCTCAAAATGAAATCAATCAAGTCAATTTTGCCTCTTCAGTATTGTGGGGCAGTAACATTAGGAGGGATTAGAGACTTGCCCACCCAAGCAATTTAAAGTCTGGGCTTACTTTTTTTAATTTTTTAATATTTATTTATTTTTAAGAGAGAGAAAGACTGCAAATGGGGGAGGGGAAGAGAGAGAGAGGGAGACACAAAATCCGGAATCAGGCTCCAGGCTCTGAGCTGTCAGCACAGAAGCCAATGCAGGGGTTGAACTCATGACCTGTGAGATCAGACCTGAGCTGAAGTCAGTTGCTTAACTGACTGAGCCACCCAGGTGCCCCTGGGATTAATTTTTGAAACACAGTGATATGTTCAGCATGAATGCCACTGAAGTCTTAAATACACACTTAAATCTCACTAGGCAATCTAAAAAAATGATGCTCAAAACCATTTTGACAAACACCACAGAACAGCCAAATGATGTGCATACCACACAGTTATCAAATATTTAGAATAATGAACTGCAAACAAATACATCTGGCATTGCATTAAATATCTCTAGAATTAATGGTTTGAATGGAGAAAAGATAAAGATTGAAGTACTGGTAACAGAGCAAAAATACTCTCAGAGTTTCCACCCAAAGCTAGAGTTCCACATTGAAAGAACTTAAATAGAAGAGAAAAGGAGAGTTGATGATCCAAACAATGACACACTTTCTGGTTCTTGACCATGCATGCCATCTGGCTTGGTGACCTGATAGGACTCTACCCTGACCAGTGGGAGGACCAAACGAGATGTGGGAGTATGTGGCGATCTCCTAAGCCATTTGCAAGTATGAGTCATTTATCAGTCTGAGCTTATTTACCCACAATTCCACTTGGCAATTCTGACTTTAGTTCTGACCCAGGGTAAAAAATATATGAAAGATCCCAATCTGATTCACTCATTCAACCCACATTTAACAAATACCAATCATATTCAATGCACCATGCTTTTGGGGAGCATAATTCCTACTCAACAAAATCACACTGATGCCAAGAAGAATGACATGCATCCAGTTATTTCTTGCACATGGAATGAGAGCAGCCATAACTGGGAAAGTAAGATCTCTTTTATGAGGAAAGATCTAAGAAGGCTCCAGAGAAAGAAAGGATATTTGAATTGGATCTTCAAGAAAACATGGGCTTTCAGCAGGTAAAAATGAAAACATTCAAAATACTAGAAAGATTATGAATGAGAAATTGATAACAGAAAACACAAGGTAAATGGGGCAATCGGTGAGGAGGACAGCTTGACTGGATCTTAGGATGAATGGAAGGGAGTAACAGAGGCAAAGCAGGAAAGTAAGGAGGGTACAGATGTAGAAACCCTTAAAATCCTAAACAAGAAGACAGACTTTATTAGCCAAAAGGAAGCCAAAGGATGTTTGTTGTTCTTGTTGTTGTTGACATGGCACAATCAGAGAGAGACACTATCAGACGTAGGTATGCAGAATGAGATGAAGAAACCAGAGTAAGAAAGTGGTTAAGAAAACCCATTTAGTACTCTAAGAATTGGGTAATGAGACTGGACCAAGATCGTGAGAATGAAAATAGTGAGAAAGGCCCACAACCTATTAGAAATCTGTCTACAATGAAAGGGGAGAACAAAAAGTTAAAGTTGAAGAAATACAACAGATCATATGGAGTGACTCAAAAGTGTTGATCCTGGATGAGTGGAAGAATGGTAATAATTATAATTGTCAGATACAAAGATGGAAGAGAAATGAAGACTGAATTGTGCCTAGATGATCCTCTTGACTCAGAAAATGGCAACTCACTGACAAGGTCATTACTGCTACTAGTATCTACATATACTACTCAGCCTCAGTGCCTGAGCTACTTACAGTATCTCATCACCCTCTCACCACACCTAGTTCCTAACTCCTACTATACCACCTCTCTGGCTCTAGCTCCCTGCACCTGTGCTCCCCAGACTCTTACTGATATATTAGGAGGCAACTGAGTGAGAAAGGAATGAATGAGTGGTAGTTGCCTGATACTCTGACCTCTGACCAAACTATCTATGTTGACACTCCATCACCTTCCTTTCTTCACCTGAAATTACAGTGCCTATAGGCCATTTTTCATGTTAGCTGCTTTGGGCATTAACCTTTGCGCATAAGTCTCTGTGTCCATCTGTGATCTGTGCGCTAACCAAACCATGTTGCTGTTCTTTCTGGTGTACCTTAAGCTCTTACCATGCACTGTACAGTCACCTTGATTCAGTTGGCAATCTTGGAATGTAAATTGGACATATTCTCACAGCTGATACACATGTCCTTACCACTTTAAGAGCATTTGAGTATTGGTATATGTCACCAATACTTAGACTCTAAATATCAATACTAAGTAGCAGTATGCAAAATTATAAATAAGTATGTAAAACTATGTGCATTGATTTATCCAATATCCCCTTCAACTTTCCCCCAAAGTTGATTGTCATTTTTCACAGCAAAAGTAAGAACAGTCCACTGATTATATCTGTGATACTGAAAGAGCTTCAGAATTCACCAATGAGCCTTTATATGTCCCTGAATGAGAAAAGGGGCACAACTCAGCAGAAGATGCACTTGCTCCCACAAGGATACAAGTGCTTAGAAGGTAGCCTTCTCAAAGGGTGATATCATCATCTTCCCACCCCCCACACACGACAATCTATTATTAACAGCAAAGGTGGCAGTTCTGCTGATGACTCATTAAGCATGCTGATTCGTGACAGCATGGGCAGACCTGACTACAGGAATCATTTGCTGGATTTAATCAATTATTGGGCTCATCAAATGTGATTACAAAGCCACATAAAAATCCAAGTGAAAGAAGGCATAAGACAGTTGGAGGAAAAAAATAACTCCTTGTTTTGCCTTGCAACAGACAGGAACCACTCAATTATCTACATGTGTGATATCCACTCGACTGATTATTTCCACATGTTTTTCCCCTGGGTTCTTTTCCTCCTAAGGTCCAGATATTTTTGAGACATTTGCTCCTTGAAGAGCGAGTCTAAAGGATCCGCTTTAAGATAACTAAACACATGAAGAAAACGGAAAAAAAATTCTCAATTCTCCTGTTGGACTTCAATATGCCCATACTTACAAGCACCGTGAATGAGAAGCAATATTATTTGTGATCCAGTGAAAGAAGAGTGTAGTGTATAATAATGGAAATATCTTCCCAAATGACCTAATTATTCCCAATGACCTTCAATACTTATAGAACTTATCATATTCTAATTATTTTGTTCACATGTGCCTTCACTACAAGTCTGCATACCTCTTAAAAGGCAATTTCTTACACAGTTGACCTAGAACAACACAGGTTTGAACTATGCAGGTCCAAACACACAGATTTTTTTTATAAATACAGTACAATTACTTTAAATGTATTTTCCCTTTCTTGTGATTTTCTTAATAACATTTTCTTTTCTATAAATTTATTGTAAAAATGTAGTATATAATACATACACATAAAATGTGTTAATTGACTGTTTATGTTATTGGTAAGGCTTGCAGTCAACAGTAAGCTATTAGTGGTTAAATTTGGGGAGAGAGTCAAAACCTATACAGTTTTTCAACTGCATGGAGGTTGGTGTCCCTACCCCCAATGCTATTTAAGGGTCAACTGTATATGTTTTTATTTCCAGTACATATTTAAGTGAATGGCAATAGTATTAAGTAAACTTGTCAAATTGAAATATTTTTGTAAAATACTATGCATGTGACCATCAATCTAATTTGATTATCAAAAAGATGAGAGTGACCACCTTTGGCTAAAGTTATTTGGTCATAGAAATGTCTAGATTTATAAAGTGAGTAAGTCAGATATGGTCAGAACCAGAACTTCTTCTACTATATAAACAGAGCTAAGATTTTATAAGCAATCAACCAACCAACCAACCAACCAAGCTAGAATTAATAACAAATCAACAAAAACCTTTTTGCTAATTAAGTTTTCCCTATGTGATATGGCTTAAAACTCCAACTCCTGACCGTTCTGACCAAATTATTTCCACAGTCCAGACATGAAAACTGGACATGTGTCAGCAGAGGTCCCTGAGTTCGATGGATAAGTCTCTGTTTGTACCTTTGCCTCTGATTCTGCTCACCAATCAACAGCATTTCCAGGCATACTAAAATAGGGGTGTGAGTATGTACACACATGTGTGTTAGAAGCACTTCTAACATGGATTCAGCTTATAACACCATCTCTGGTAGCAATTCCTTTCTTTAATAGCAACTGAGAAGCATTAGATTATTTCTAGGTATTTATGATGATTTTGTACATGATCTGGCATGCTTCCTCAAAGATAGAAACTTCTCAGAGCCAAACCTGATAACTTGAATCTGCAGCTGTATTAAAAACAACCTGATGAGCTTTCTCAGGGTAAGCAGGTCTCCTGAGTAATCCTCTCTAGCTGTCAAATTACCATGTCACCACCTCAACAAATCTCATGGAATGACTGGCCCTTGTGGACAAGACACATTCACAAAAAAAAAAAAAAGAAAAAAGGATGGTTCCCCTTAATTGTGTTGATTTAAGGCCTAATCCAATAAGGGTTTCTGTGCAGAGAGAAGCTTACCTTCTACTTACTGGTGTACTTACTAACCCAGTAAAGAGTTCTTATGGCATCATTCTTTCAGTTGAAATTGTGGTCTTGGAAGAGATGAGTATATTTTCCTTAATAGTAAAAGTGAGATTCAGTAGAACCACTATCATAACATTCTTTTGGGTTACTAAGACATGCCTAGTCCTCGATAAAATATTTTTAAAAAGATACCTATTTCAGTTAAGTTGTAGTCAGATGATGATGAATTTGAAAGCCAGAGAATTTTTTTAAATTTTTGTTATGTTTATTTATTTTTGAGAGACAAAGTGACAGAGCATGAGCAGGGAAGCGGCAGGGAGAGAGGGAGACACAGAATCTGAAGCAGGCTCCAGGCTCCGAGCTATCAACACAGAGCGCGATGTGGGGCTCAAGCCCACAAACTGTGAGATCATGACATAAGTTAAGTCAATGCTTAGTAGACTGAGCCACCCAGGTGCCCCAGGATTTTTTTTCTTTAACATGGCTTTGAAAGGTAAATAAATACATAAGTGAAATGAAATGAAGCCTAGCACAAGTTTAAACAAAAGCAGATTATTTTTGTATCCTGGGCTCCGAATGCCCAAAACAAACCTATGAGATCTAAAGCTTTTTAATATAACTTTTATGTCATTTAGTTTTCCTACATGAAGCCATCAGCTTTATCTAATTATTAACTGAAACCAAATAACTACACTTAGCATTCAATGAACCAGTTGAGTCTGCACTAGTATGTGTGTCCCTAACATGAAAAAGGATCACAGCTACAAATGAATCATCAAATGGACAAGCATACATTCAAACAGACCAGCATCTGGCAGAGGTATCAAGCCATATTTTAAAGTGTCTATCATTCACCACATGAGGTATTCACTTAATCCAATTTTATTTAACGCTGGAAGAGTCCTCAAACAAGATCATTCTGAAAAGTTATAGGTTTGGTAAAAGAAGAAGGTCTCAAATTCTTTAACATCTTTCCATCAAGAGATGTCATCTATGTGCCTTTCTCTTGAATCTGGGTGTGTTCTGTGATATCTTGACCAACAAAATACAGCAGAAGTGACCCTGTACGTTTCTGGGCCCATGCTGTAATGAAGAGCATCTTGTGTGTTGAAACACATGACCTAGGAAGCCAGCAAAGAGTGTAACTAGCCCAAGACTACCATAAGGTGAGAAGCCCAAGCTCCATTCTGGAGGATGAAAGCCATGTGCAAAGTAAGAGAGAAACAAGGAGCACCAAGCCTCCTCACATGTGAGTAAAGAAGCAGTCTTGAAAGTGGACCCTTCATCTCCAGTGGCCCCAGCTCACTCCAGCTGGGTCAGGTTCAAAACCACTCAGTCACGTCCTTCCTGAATTCTTGACTCATAACACTGTGAGCAGAATACAATGGTTGTTTTAAGCCATAAGTTTAGGGATGGTTTGTTATCAATGATAGATTAGTAGACATGGATCTATTTCACATGAAAATATGTATATGATTAAAAATAGAAGAGCTCAAACCAAGCCTCTATTAATTTGCACTTTACATGACTTCAATGAAGCTGGCACAAGATAGTCTATTTTTTTTATTACATCGACATAATAAAAAATGCAATAGCATTCATGTAAGATATGCAAAAATATGCTTTCAAAAATAATCTACATAGTAATTTGAAACTTGACAGGGTTGAGCCACTCTCTTGTAAAACTCCCTCCAACCCATTTATCTTTTCTTAAAATAAAATTGAAGCAATTTTGAAGTATCTCATACCCCAGGTTAACTACAAGTAAAAATGATAAATTACCTTTTACTACTGAAGACTATTATACCCTCTAATCTGAGTGATTAATTCATATCCTACTCAATGGTTCCCATGCAATTACTACCATGCACCCGATGAACCTGAACAAGACAGAATTATTTTGCCATCTGTGTAAGCTCACTATATTTAGAAAAGTATAGCAACCCCCAAGAAGCCCGAAGGGTTTGTTCATCTTCTATCAATGATGCGTGCATCTCTACACAGCATATCAAATTGTAACACCACTACTTTAGATTACTAACTTTATTTGGAAACCATAGGACAGGACTCTTTGCCATGAGACGATGCTCATTAGAAAAGGTAAAGTAAAGTAATCATCTGAAGGTACCATTGTTGAAACCTACTGATTTTTTTATCCAAATGTAATCTGTTTAATGTTATAACATCAAAATCAAATATAATAGACGAAAAGTAGACATTAGCCTTTGTGACTGAACTGTGGAGCTTCTAATGCTTGGCAAACAAATGGTCTAAGCAACCTAATTTTTTGGAATGTGTTTTCCAAATTCTTCTCAATAAAATGAAGTAATGGAGGATGATAAAAGATGACATTCTACTTTAAATTATCCTTTCCATGGTTAAACCAAAAAAGATTCATAATGCCCTTGAAGGAATTTGTATCTATTTTATGCTCAAAAGCATTTTGTCAGAGAATCTGGCAAATAGGAATTGCAGGCAAAGGAAAATTCAAGCACTAAAAGTGTACTTAAAGATGCTTTTATACTCCCATCCACAAACCTTCAGCACCCCCCACGCCAGTCTCTCTCCAGTCAAAGTTTTAGTAAAATCACTAGGTGAATCATCAGTTAACAGGCCTTTTCATCCACCAGATCCATTCTCACAGGAAGGTATACACTCACAGTGCCACCCTAAAGGTCTGCAATCAAATTTTAATTACAGCAGCAGTAGTGATGCAAAGATGAAGCGGGACATCACTGAGAAGCAACCAAGAGACTGTTTATTACACTGAATGTCCACCATGAGCCAGACTTGCGCAGAGGTGTACCACAAATGACTCAACCAACCAGCTCCCCTTTCTCAGAAAGACACTCTTACCTCTGGGATGTTTTCTTATATTTCCTCCTGTAGGAAAAGAAGCACAAACACACATCAGAAAAGGGCACAGCAGGCAGTGTATTAGAAAAGATAACTTCAGCAGGGATGGACATGGTAGGTTCTTTCTGTGAGGCTTGAGAGTTTCAAAGCCCAACTAAAAGTTTGAGATTATTGTGTTATGTTGTGGTCAGATGCATACAAGCAGTCTTAATTGTCATAAATAGTCTCCCAAGAGCTCAATGGCTCTGCCCTCCTATATTCTTCCCCTTCTCCTTGGAAGGTACTGTAGTATTTGGGGTGAGGTCGAGCTTTAAAGACCACAAGTCCCAGATTCAAATAAAAGCCCTTCCATCTGTTAGGTTCGTGGGGTTGGTGAGGAGTTAATGGGCAGGGTCTTGTAAACCATTTCTTTTGCCTGGCAGGTATTAAATGACCAATAACTATCAGCTGCTTGTATTACAACTATTACTACTATTACCTCCACCCTGACGTCCCTTTAGGAATGTACCTTTTACAATGAAAATGAGTCTTTTAGCTAAACTATAAGATCAAATATAAGCTCTTCCCAGAAGGAAAGAGGGAGAAAAGGGGCAATGAAAAAGTCTAGAAGCAAAAGGGTAAGAGCAACAGTAGGAACTTGCTAATGGCTTATCTGTGGGCTACTCTTCAGGAAGAATCCTTCCCCAGGAGCAGAAATGGCTGGAGTTCTAGTGCACCTCTGCAATTTAGCCTTGGGCAAATCTACTGGGAATAGAGCTTCTTAATCTATCAAATGGAGATAAAATCTGCCCTGTTTATCTTACCCAGGTCATGGTGGCATTCAAGGGGAAAGTGGCCATCAAGTTTATTATCCCAATATCTCCATGGTTTTTAGGTTTGTGTCAGTTTTTGCAGATTCTGAAGTCTCTCAAAAGAGTCTGAATAGGCTCTTAACTGGAGGGGATTCAAGGAAAGAAAGTGCAGGGAGAGGAAAATGCGTCTTCCTGGTAGCATCACCAGGAAGCGCAATGCTTCCCAGTTGTCCCTAGTTCCACACCTACGCTCCCATTACAGTCACTGCATCCAGGAAACCAAGCCATTGATTTGCTCATAGAGCTGTATGTCATGTATTTTTTTAAAAAGGGCACAGATGTTTCAAATACAGAATCACTATGACCTATTACATCTCTGTTCATATGAAAATATACATGGCGGTGTTAGGTGCTAAGTGAAGAAAGTAGCATACAACACAGAACCTACAGGGTGATTTTGCCTAATGTACCAAATATTTATCTGAAAGGAAACACCAGAATGAAAACCATGATCCCAGGGTAGGGGATTAATGGATCATTACTTTTATATTTACTATTTTTACTATTATTCTATAGCTACATATAGTCACATATATATACATATATAGGACTATATGAATATATAAAGTTATTTACATATTTGAATTATATCATATGCAGAGAGGAGGTCAACTAACAGAGAGGGTTAAGGCTTGAGCTTGAGAACAAACTGTTCTGATCTTGGCTCTGGCACTTAGCTCTATAATATGTGACTAGTTCTTGAACTCCTCTGAGCCTCAGTTTCTTCATTTATAATGTGGGAATAATAATAATATTAATAAGAGAACCTGTCCTAGGACCTGTGATAAGAAATAAGACAGCCCACATGAATGTTAGTTTCACATATGCAGATTCTTTGTGTGGTTCCCCAGGGTAACCTAGTGCCTAAAACAGCACCTTGCACCCCCTCTAGAACCTATGCCTGGACCCCATAAGCAGTAACATATCACTCTTCAGGCAGTAGCCAAGGGCAAAGGTTTCATCTACAGGCACAGAGCACAGCAAGTTGTGGTGTGGCCCATGCCCTTGGCCCTTGTTAGGACTGTTGTCTACTAAAGTGGGTTAAGGAGTCTCTGGCAAAATAAAAATAATAATAACAATACATTGAGAGTGTGAAAGTACCAAAGACAATGGGGCAGGCAGGCCAGATGGATGTTCCTGGCTTCTACCCAGAAGCCCAACTAATTCTATCAGCAGAGGGTATCTTCAGAGGTTAGAAGAAGACAAGCTTTGTTATTGTCTTCCACGGAATTCTCCCAGCATTTGCCAAGAAGCATACAAAGCAAATGCTGAGGGTGCTGGGACCAACAAAGATGAACAAAAATTAGAAGAGCTTCCATTTTCAGCACCCACTAGTATCAAGCACTTAACATACATCACTAATCCTCATAATACCACTATTAAAATCCACTCCCTGAAAGAAATATGGATTGTAAAAACAGAAATTAAGACACACACCCAAAGTGTTATTTTATGATAACAACCAGTACAAGGGGGGTGGCTCAGAAAGCCTTGTAAAAGAGGTGGTCTCTATTGATGGTGGGATTTCACCAAGGAGAAATACAAAAATATGAGGCAAATATGTACAGAGAGCATGTCTAGTGACCTCAAACCAGCCCAGCCCAGCCCGATATGGAAGGAGATAGCAAACTAAAAAAGTACTGAGGACAAAGTTAAGAAAAATATTATAACTCATACTCTGTTTTAAAAGATGATACTGGGAGAAGAGGGTCACCTTTTGCATTGCCTTGTCCCATCTCCAACCATGTGGAAAGACAATAGGGCTCTGGAATGTGACAGACTCAAAACCCAACTACTACCTCCACCTCCAGCTGTGAGACCTCAGGTATGCACTATGCTAAATCAAGCTTTCGTGTCCACATCTGTAAAATATGACCTCAGAGGGCATAGTCAGGTACCTGTATGCCATACAGACATTCTAAAAATTTTGCATATCCTTGCCCCTGTTTTGAGCTTCTTAAGGTCAGGGGTCCTGTTATATGGATCTGTGTATCTACTCCAATGGCTTGCACGTCAACTAGCACGTGGGTGACACATAATATGTCTGTTGGCAAAATAAATATATCATTTGCACCTGCCATTTACACTTATCAAAATATTGGTTGTGCTTTTGGTAGACCCGAAGAAACAGAGATCAAAAATCTGATTTTCAGTGCAATCCACTCCTGACACTCATCACCCTCATAGTTGCATTCTTGGCTTCATAGACCTAAAGTTTTCTCTTCCCATCTTGTCCCATTTAGATACAGATAGCTTCAGAACAAAGACAGATCCAATCTAAATAGTGTCATCTTATACTGAAGTTGAAAGATCGGCACTTAAAACACTAGAGAAAGTGTACTTCCATGGAAATTATCCAACTCAAGATCTACTCACAGATCATTTGGACTGAGCAAGACCACTGAGGCCTGAATGAGCCCTACTTATCAGTTCTCAGCTGAGACCTCACTTCTTCCTGGAAACCTTCTAGGGTCTCCCAAACTGGACAGTGCTCTTTTCGTATGTTCCATGGTGGCCAGAGTTAACCCACATCATTGCATTTGTCACTCCAGAGAGTTACGATCTGTTTTGCTGATGGCAATGATGGCCTGTCCGCTTCCTATTGGTGTTTCTCTCTTTCCTAACACAGTGACTGTCAAATGGCAGCTACTCAATATACTGCTGGGGAATGAAAAAGTGAATTTATCAAGAAACTGATCAAAAACTTCTTTCTTTCTACTCATTTCCTTTTGTTTAGCAATGACATACTATGAGCAGTGAGGGCACCTATGACAGCCTCTACACACATGAGGAATGAAATAAGAGAAGGCTGGGGGCTTCAGAGTTGTGGAACATCTCCTCTGTCCCATGTCCATTAAACAAATTAACTCACTTTAACATCTATGAACCCCTGGGAGGGCTACCTCACTTGTCACTTGATGGAAGGGAGGTTCAGAGAGGTTAAGTAACTTTCACCCACTGATACAAACCCTTCAACTGGTTAAGAAAGAAAGCACACTCTGAAATTCTCAAAGAAAATTGTGCAAATAAATCAAAGGGTGCCAAGAGAGAACTCAGACACTAGACAAAAACAAACAAAACCAACAACGATAAAACAAACTGGGTCCTTTCCTTCCAAATACAGGAAATGAACTGGAAAAGAACCCAGTTTATTTTTGGCCTTTTGTTTTTAAGAACTTCAACAGAATTTATCCCTGATTCATAACCTAAAAGACAAAAGGAATGCTTTTAAATGTTCTGTTTTGTTTTTTCAAATTTACTTCAAATTTACAATTTTTTGAAACCTGAAACAACACATTGCAAATCTCAAGACTCATGTAGCTAGACGGAGTTGATGTAAAAAGGAGAGAATGACCAGGAGCTGATATGCTCTGAAATTTGGCAAAGCTGGCAGCATAGGAGATGGAGACAGTGTGGCTTCATGCTCAGGCAGAAGGCTGGTCATCTCCAAAAGGCCAGGCCAAGGAAACCATATCCATGAAGGTCTAGAGTGGTGCTTTGCAAAGTCTTCCCCAGAATGGGCTCTGCCCTCCTCATTCTGTGGACAGGCATTACAGCATAATGCTGCTCACTTGCCTGAACTCAAAGTTTCCTCCAACTTACTGTGCCCAATAAGCTATGTGACCTTAAGCAACTTATATCACATTCCCAATCACAAGTGTCCTCATCTGTAAAAGCTGGTTAACAGAAACAGCTGCTGCACAAGACGATGTGAGAACCAAGTGTAAGAATACTGTAAAGCCTTTCGCACAGTTGTGGGTATTCAGTAAGGGTTTGAGAGTCAGCTACTATATTAAAAACAGTACTGCATAAAATAATAATGGTATTTTAACTCAATAGGTTTCCAAATTTTGTTTGGAAAAAAAAAAAAAAGCCTTTCATTGATTAAAGAAGAAAAAAGGCTGCAGATTGCTTTCTAAAAGTAAAAAAAAAAAAAAAAAAAAAAATGAATACCTGCAATTCTCCTTAACTTAGAACATTTGAACCATAAAGAAAGCAGGTGCTAACCTCAGTCTTACTAAGAGGAGAAGGAGCTGAAACCCTGTCCGGCTTACCCCTATGGCCAAGGGACCCTGCAGGCTGTATGACCTGTCACATACTCTGGCTGTGGTCTCAGTAAACCTATCAGAAGTACACACTTCCCTCTAATGTTGAAGTAGGGCCATTGTTGAGAAATCAGGAGAAGAAAAGGTAAAAGTGGGTATTTATGAACTAGACACCATAATAATCCTTAGAAGTATCTAAAGTTACTTTGTTTTGAGAGGCAGAGAGAAAAAGAGAAAGTGCAGGGTGTGGGCAGAGAGAGAAGGATACAGAGTCTTAAGCATGCTCCACGCCAGGCATGGAGCCCAACACAGGGCTCGATCTCATGACCCTGATCTCATGACCTGAGCTGAAATCAAGAGTCAACTGCTTAACTGATTGGGCCACCTAGGCACCCCTTTCACATTATCTTTTGATAAAGACTCTTTTTATCAAGAACTCCTTAAAAACTGAAGCCCATTGAGCTGCAAACACAGAATCCCTAAGCACCTGCCAGAAGTTGTAACTGAAGACAGAAACATGATGTCCTATAACCGGCACTGACTGACCTGTATCCACTTACCTCTTAGGCAAATTAAAAGATACCTGGTCTTCACTGAAAATCAATGTCTGTTTAATCTGGAATGTTCCTATGGAACTTCGGATTGCCCAAGAACTGTCATTCGTGTGTGTATGTGTATGTGTACATGCATGCGTATAGAAAAGGAAGTGAAAAGCTGGAAAATCTCCCCTCAAAGGATCAGTCCATTTATATCCAGCTGATCACATTCTGAAAAGTGAACAGTGAGATAGGAACATCACCAAAGAGCAAAGAGCACTGACCCCCAATGTTTATAAAGGTTATCCAAAGCTCTCTGTATCTGTGTCATCTAGCAGAGGCTTCTAGACACTGAACTTCATTTTACTTCTCCTAGCCCCAGCCAGGGAGAAAATGGATAAAATTAAGCAAGCATAAAAGGGGTGATTCTCTCCACAGTAAACCTGGGCCTGCTTGGGGGCAGAGCCCAAACAGCAAGGGAACAGCAAGAAACAATGAGGTGGGAGCGAGGATGCTTTTGGGGGGCTTTACTTCCTTTTTTGATGGCTTGGAGTTCCCAAGTACCAAGCATGCCCACAATCAAATAAGTGAAGTTTCAAATACTCCAAAGTCAAACAGATAATTTGGGAATCATTCCTGATATCCCGGATAAGTGAGAGTTGAATAGGCACTGATGTTAAATTATGAAGAGGGCTGGCAGTCTTTGGGTTTTTTTAAGTGAGTATCTTTGAGTAAGAGCCGTATGGATGCTAAAATAATGAGGTTTATAAATAGGCTTAATATTCAAACAAGCTGGCTTTAAAAAAAAACACACAAAACTTGTGCTCAGTTTCAAAGGTGACAGCAAGATACCTCCTAGTTGGGCATAAGAGGGTGTTCCGGTATGGGAAGTTGGATGTGCAACAACTACGCATGCACAGTGAGAACTCTAGCTCTCTGCCTTTCGTGTTCGCCCGCGCTTCCAGGCAATGATGACTCATTCTGTTCCAGATCCCGTCAGATCCCATTTCCATCCTTCTCTACCAAGGTCACTACTGGTGCTGATGCACAGACAGACAGCTTTGGAAATCTTGGTTCTCAGCCCTCAGTTTCCTCAAGGGAGAGGAGATTGTGGGGGCAGAATCAGAAAAACAATGTGCACAGCAAGGCTCAGAGTTAACTGAGTGGAGTTAACTACATGTTCTCAGGAGTTCAGGTCACATGCAGCTCCCTTGTGGGAAAGTGGACTAAGATAAAATGTCACAAATATCCATGAAATGAGCAAGGACCTGAATGATCATCTGATTCTCTGGTTTTGTTTTTCATTGGCATATGGGTTACAGACTGAATAGAACTGGATAGCTCTGGAAACTTCTGAATATGTCTTAAATCATTTGTATGAACTACTCTACATGTTGCTGAGAATAGAAGGTCCTTGTACATTTCTTCTTATTCTACCAGTGATTTCATTTCCATGACGCATTAAAACCTAGATTTGCAAAGCTTTGTGTATATTGACTGCTTGATGGCACTTCTCATACTTTGAACAAGTAAATGTCAATGAGAAAATGTATATAAATTGCAATCTCCTGATACCTTCTGGCAGAGTATTAGGGAGGGGGAGAAATATTAGAGAAAGTGAGCGATTCTCTTCCCTTACCAGCTCAAATATTTCTTAACTGATGAACTACAGAATGAAACTCCACATAGGCAATGATTCTATTTTCCTTCATGGCCAAAGATCCAAAGCAATACAAAAAATGGAAAGCAGTAAAATGATATAAAATCACTTCCACCTGGAATAACCACAAAATTAGTAAAGGATTGGGGGTTTTTTGCTTAAATTTTGTAGACAATTTTTCTGCTACTTTTTTTTTTTTTTGGTCAAAGTGGGGAATTGTCCCATAGACTCACACTCTTCCATTTAGCCTTCTTAGAAAAGAAAGATCATATTCAGGGTCAGTGACTCCCAAAATACAAAATTGCAATATGTACTCGTCACTCAAAGTGATGAGATCAAATTCAACTTAAGAAGTGAGGTTCGGGGATGAGGATGGTGAACCTGAAGAATGAGAACGCTAATCTGAAGCAGAGCTGTACAGAACACCATCGATTTTTAACTCACTCCTAGAAGCAAATATGTTTGTATCTAGTGCTGGCTGGGCATTGGAAAGAGGAGACATCTTAAAGAATTAATCCAAACTAAACAATCCCACAGGAAGCCCCACCTGGAACAGCACCAGTTCACTCAGCCAATCCACACCGTGCCCGTGCTCCCACATTCCTGAAGGCCTGTTTCATCATTGTTCTCCCTCCCCAGCCCCTTGTCTGCCTGCAGACAGCTGGCCAGACACAGAAATCCAAATCTCTTGTTCCTGCCTGTTTCTTTCCTGGACCTGCGCTAAAAATTCCAGCACTCGAATTACTGTTCAACAGGCCTCCAAATGGGACCCCTCCCCAAAGAAAGCTGAAATCTTTTGGAAAGCAAGCCTTTTTGAGCAGACCAAACATTATTTCCCTCTTGCTTAAAGCTAGGCAGTGAGCTAATCACTGGCACCAACAACAAAATATAGAAAGGTTTGTAGAGAAAAAAATAGAAAGTAAATGTCATGCTTCTAGAAGTCCAGGTAGGACTTTTTTGCATAAATTTTTTATCCCTCTATTCATGTATTTACAACCACTTGCTGTGTTATAAGCACAGCAAAACTGTGTGGGTGGGAATGGAAGAGATTTTTGTGACCTCTTTCCTAGGAGCCTGGCTCCTGTTGAGATAAACCTCAATGAGAAAGGCTGAAAACAAAAATATTTCTTAATATCCATGCAATGCTGCCAAAGTGGAGATAAATCCGAAGGATTAAGACAAAATCTTACTCTCCACAAATGTATCCCTGTAATTAGGGGAGGGGTAGAATTTTTTAAATTGAATTATCCAGAGAGTTACTCCAGGTCTCTACGTTGCTCTTCCCCATCTGTATTTAGCCAGAACAAAAACTGTATCTTCTGCTAAGTGTAACTTCAGTGACCAGTCTGGTCTTTCTAAGCCTTTCCTATCTACTCTAGGAGTATTCCTTTCCTCTCTCCTCTCTTCCACCCTTCCTCCCAGCTATTATCCAAACCTACTCATGGCAGAAAGCAGCTACTGGCCATTTACAACTCCAGGTAACTTTAAGTCAACACACAGTTCCTGGGGAGCAGAGACCCTTCCTATTTCCTCCAAAACCCTCTCTAACAGTAACATCATCCACGGAAGCCTCTTCTCTGGACACGGGCTCTGTAAACTTTAACAATGTAAATATGGCAAAAATAATGTGAATATCAAAAAAAAAAAAACAGAAAAAATGGGGGAGAGCAGTAATTAACTAGCAGATATACTCATAGGGACCATTCTGAGTTCTATTGCCAACAGAAATCACCAAATTCTCCTTACCTATATAGTTACCATTGCTGAAAATGGCCAAGCCCAGAATTGGGTGCTTTGGACAATTCCTTCATTTTTTTTTAACAATGACTAATTTCAGTCTGTAGTTTTGTAGAAAGAACAACAATTCTAAACAATATTTACGGAGTTTCAATTTATGATAATTAATCCTTTTGTTTCACAAATGAGCAACACAGGACTCTATTCATAAAAGTATTTATGGTTCCTCATAGTTAGCAGACTGGATTTCCAAATAACAACCACCTAGAATAGTATACTAAATATAAAACACTTTGTGGGGAGGTAATTTAAAGGTACTATGAGACCCCTCAGAGTCATCTTTGGACAAGAGTCAGGGAGATAGAGAAAAAAGGGGTCAGATATTAGTCTGAATTTGAACTCTTCCTAAAATATACATAGAAGCAGATTTCAAAAACTAATCTTTCAGGTGGCACCTGGGTGGCTCAGTTGGTTAAGCACTGGCAGCATGGAGCCTGCTTTGGATTCTCTCTCTCTCCGCCCCTCCCCAGCTCATGTTCTCACTCGCTCAAAATAAATGATAAATAACCTTAAAAAGAAAACTAATCTTTCACTACTACATTTACTCAGAGTGTCTCTAGAGTACAGGAAAAGTCTTGGTTATTTCAGCATTTTGACTGTTTGGAATCTGGATAAACAAAACTTAACGGTCTTTGGATGTCCAATAGTGACTTTCGGCCAAAATATTCAACACATTCTTATGTTGATTATTTAAGGTTTCACTCTTCTGGTGCCCTTAAGGAAAAAGAAAGCTGTTTCAGCAGACTACTGAATACTAGGTCCCTGTAATAGACTTCTGGAAAGGAATGAAAGTGGAAGGTAGGGAGGGCAGGTTGGGGAAGGCCTTAAAGAGCAGGAAAAGGACCATGAATGAGGAGACATGGTGTGGAAGGTGAGAGCTGTGGTAGGACCTGTGCAGCGCCCCAAGACACAGAGGCCTGGTGTGTCCTTCACAGGGCACTTCAGGAACAGTAGTGTCCCCATAAAGCACCACTGGGCAAGCCTAGACAAAGGACAACCTCCTGCAGAATCCAGAGAGCCTGCACCCAGCCAATCTTTAAGTGGCCCTGCTGTGGTGGCTGGGCTCCACGCTTTGGGTCTCTTGGCCTGCCTCATGACCTGTTGTTCCCAGAAGGTCCATGATAGGGGTCTCACTCCATTTGGCGTCTTGAGTCATAGTCTCTTTCTTCCATTGGAATACTGGGAATGATCCTGGCTTCCCCCCAGGCTTCTGTCTCTGCTCCAAATCCATGTTATGGTGAGCATGAAATCAAGCAGTCAATATAAGAGTTCAAAGCAAAGCTATGTACACTGATTACTATCTGGCCTTTCCCATATGTTGGACAAGAAAATGCCAATGAGAAAATATATATACACTTACAGTCTTCTGGCACCTTCTGTCATACTATTTAGGGTGTCACACTAAACTGAGTTCTCACTACATGTGAGTGTCTGTGTATATACAAATATATAATTTATCTTTCTTCTTATTTGTTGGACTATACATTATACCTTCAAACCAGACTTTTCCTTTCATCTCAAGACCCATGTATCCAACTGTTCATGCTTTCACCACCTCTCTTCAAGGATATCTTATAGGCCTCTCATATTCAATATTTCCAAAATTATACTTATTATCTCTACTCATTCATTCTGCTCCCATGCACAACCAAACCTACTCCCCCTTGGTGGGCCTTATCTAAGTAAATAGCATCTAGGAATGAAGCTAAAAACCTGAGAGTTATCCAAGATTCCACACTCTTCCCCATTTCCCACATCCAAGTCCTATTGAGTCTACCACCTAAAAATCTCTCAAATCTACCCGTATAGACCTACAATGGTTTCCCATTGGTAAAACCCCTGGTCTAAAGAAGAAAACTCTCTGCCTTAGTGCCGTCATCTGGGAGACCTCTGTGCCATGAGAGCCAAGCAAGGGAAGCAGTGGAAGTGCAGGCTAAAGTGTAAAACAAGAAAGCTGAGGCAGAGGTGCAAGTAAACTGCTAGCTGCTGTACCCATGGAAGTCACAGGAGCAGAAATAAGGAAAACCAGAGGTCAGGGATGCTGGTATCAATTTGTGGAACTGCATGCCTACTTTCTAAAGTTTGACTCAATGGATCTAGAACATCTGTCACCATCTCATCATAATGACCAGCTTTGCGACCCATCTTGCTCATATCAAAACAGTCCCTTTTGGTCCTTTGCCTTGGACCTGTGACTTTCAGGACTAATTCTGTTTTCATTCGTAGCTAAATGTAACACACATACAATAAATCATCTCTTCTGCTGTCTTAGCTGAGTAAGTAAATACATATATACATACATACATACATACATACATACATACGAAGATCTAATCCCTCTCTAGTGATGTCTTAAGACTCCTGTCTCCATACAGTCTTGGCTATAGCCACATGGCCTTCCTGGTTTTTGAGGTGCCATGTTTCTTTAGCTTTTTTGCACATGCTATCTTCCCAGCCCTTGAAAACCTCAGAACATTCTTCCTCAACTCTTTACTTAACTAATGTCTACTTGTTCTTCATAGCTGATTTTAAAGCTTACTTCTTCAGAGAAGCCTTCCCTGATTTTTGCACCTGGTTTGGGCCCCCTATTATATTTTTCCACAGCATTTGTTACTATAAATAATTACTTGTGGAATTACATGTTTAATATTTACTTCTACCATTAGACTGAATGCTCCCTAAGGGAGGGAGCCTTCATCTTGCTTCCCACTATCTAGCTGTAAGTGCCAGAGAAATGTTTGCATAGTGAAGGAGTTATGGATGACTTTCTTGCATACAGTTGTATATGTATTCATTCAGATATATCAATAATATTCATTATCTATAGTCATAAATTATATGTTCTCAATTGAATTATTCTCTTAAGCTTTTCATTATTTCACAACCTACAAACATCTAGGTTTTTCTTACACTCATGAAGACTCGATTATTTTATTTAGTAAGAGCTGTCAAAAGGTCTTTAATAAGGAGTACTCTCCACTAAGTCTGAAGAATACCAAGGTTTTACATGGATTCTCCAGAAATACAGTGTTCCATTTGTTGTGGAATCCACTTTTTATTACTGATGAGAAATTGTGATGGTCATTCTCAAAGCTGTTACAGACTACTTTATGGGCCTCATACTCAATAATTATTGTTCTTAGTCTCTTATCAAAAAGCCATGATTTAGATCATGTATGCATTTTCCTTTCATATGGAAAAACTGGCAAGCAGTTTTCCATGACCCAAAAAAAAAATTAAAGACAGAAAATCAAGCTAGAAATGTAGAAATCCCTCTACTTAGGGTGGCTTCCTAACCAATAGAGGCTGTAAAGCTTGGTCAAAATAATAAATGCTTAGCTGATAAATATTGGGTTGTAATTAGCTAATAAGTCAGCACAACCAAATTATGTTAAGCAAGTGATGATATACTAATATACTATATTATTATTCAAGTAAAGAGAATTTCATTCTAAATGAAAAAAACCTACTTACCTTTTATATATTTCACCTCTTTCTCCCTCTTAATACACATTAAGAACGTATTCAGGTGAGGCTTTCCTGATCTTTATTAGGAAAAGAAAGACTCGAAAACAATTCGTCACATACAAATGTCTTCCTTCTCTGAATCCTAGGACACTGTGTCAACATCACTTAGTTAGCAGTTAATTATTGCACATACTTTTATTGTTGTTTTTTAACTTTTCACATGTATAAATATTATCTTGTCTCCCTAACTAGACTCTAAATTTCCTGAGAGCAGGACTTTAATTCTGATACTTCTATATGTCCTCTGAAGCTCCTGGTATCTGGTATATAATAGGAGACCAACAAATATATGCTGAGCCATTCCAATGACATGAGAGAGTGGTAAGACCAATTAATACACTAAAATATGTAAACTGGAGGAAATAAATAACTTTTTAGATTATTCATTTGGCGTTGCTTTATTAGTGAGATTCAGATAAAGTACCCCTTTTCTAGGTCATCTAAGCCAGGACTCTCAGACCCACTGCTCCAAGCCAAAGGTCTCTCCATAGTCCAGACTGCTACCACGAACAGCTACATGGATCTTCCAGAAGCTACTCCATTTCAACATATCTAAACCCAAGTTTATCACTCTGCTTTATCCAAGCCTGCTCTCCTCTCCATGACCCCTAATAAAGCAAATGGCAACAAACTCACTAAGGTATCCAAGCCAAAACAAACCTGGAAGACAACTTCCCTTTCTCTCTCTCTCCCTCTCTCTGCTCCAAAACTAACTGGCACTACCCTAAATTCAAGAATCTTCTCCAACCGGTCTCCAAGCCTAAAATTCCATCACCAGTCTGCCCTCTACACTTCTTCCAGAACAGCCATCCTAAAATTCAAATTTCACTGTTACTCACCTGCTTAAAGTCTCTTAATAATTCCTCATAAGTAAGAGATAAAATGAAAACTCCTTAATATTACATATAACAAAATGAAAAATATTCTCTGCAAGATGAATAAAACAAAACAGATGAATAGTTTTGAATAAAACCAAAAGCAAAGTTTTAAAAATTCCATGTATTACTATCTGGCCCACTCCTTCCTCTCCAACATTTGCTCTCACTCTTCCTCCACGTACCAGCATCTTCCATGCCTCTGTACCTTTGCACACTCTGTTACCCCCAGTCATCAGCTTTCACCTGTCCCTCAATATTGTACTCGATAAGCTGCAAGAGGATATCACACAGCTACCTTTCAAGGAAAGTAACTAAGGCTCTTGGGAATTGATTTATAAGGAAAGGTAACCCTGTTTGGTCCCTATGGGACCAGGGACCAATTTAGGGGCCAAGTACTTTTGAGGTAACTGAGAGATTTCTGTCTAGTAGCTCAATATTAGATGACAGCAAATGGACCCAACAACACCCTCTCCTTTTGGGGATTATCAATGAGAAGTGAGCATAGAGAAGGGCACTAGGATCCAGGCTATCTCCCTAGTAAGGAGCAGCAGCTTTCCCAGGTGCCCTTAATCTAGGTGCTCAGAATCCTGGACTGATTTATTCTGAGATGACTAGATGACTCCTTGTTTCCTCAAATCTTTGCAAAACATTTCTTTGCATCTTTGCACAAGGCTGACATGAATGAAAAGGACCCACGCAAGTCTCTTCCTTGTAACTCTAAGGACACTGCTAGAATAAATCTGCAGCTGACTGCCAGTCTGCAACACCTCTGGCCATCCCAGATAGAGGAGGCTCTCTGTGCATTCCTCTGTAACTATAGTCAACACTTCCAGCTTCTCCTTTCAGTCTCTCCTGCCAGCTTGGGAAGTGCTGAAGGGCAAGTATCTTATCTGCTTTTGCACACCCAGAGTTTATGAAAGCACCTGGCATATAATAGACACTCAGTAAATGTTAATTGAGTAAACTAATGTTGCCTGAACACTGATGGCACTATTGAAACTTAAGTCAGGCGGAGAAGGACAGATACCATATGTTTGCACTCATAGGTCTAACAGGAGAAACCTAAAAGAGGGCCATAGGGAGGTGAAGGGGGAAAGAGAGTCGGGGAGAGAGAGGGACACAAATCATGAGAGACTATTGAATACTGAAAACAAACTGAGGACTGAAGGTGGAGGGGAGCTGGGGAAGGGGTGATGGTCATGGAGGGGGTTACTTGTGGGGAGAAGCACTGAGTGTTATATGGAAACCAATTTGACAATAAACTATTATAAGAATAAATAAATAAACAAATAAAATGTGAAATAGCTAAAAAAAAAAAAACTTGTGGATGAGTACAGAGGAAATACAGCATAAGAGGGCTTCACTAAATAAGGAATATGAAACCAAAGATCCAGGCTTTCTGTCCATGGCTTTCCCACGCATCTTTGCTGGTGTGGTTTGGAAGAGTCACTTAAGGTCTTGGTGCTTCAGTGGGGTACTAGTGAAGACCCTCTGAGAGAACCAAACTCAACACAACCTAGGCAGAACCAGTCTGGCTGGCGGTACAGCCGGCAGAGCACAGAATCCTAGAAACAAGTGCAGGGACTGGAGCTTCTGGGAGCAGACCAGGGATTTCCACTCCATGTTCTCCCCTCTGCTTTTCTCTGAGTGGTGGCTTCACTGTCTCCTATCACAGAAAGGTCTTCCCCATGAACTGGGCAGAAGGGAAAGTGCACTCTCCAGCGGCTGAAAGAGCAGTCCCAGCCAAGTACTCTGCTTACTACTCAGTTCCAGGCCACACCTGAGACCTCCCTACCACTCTTGCCACAAAGGTCAAACTCTAAGACTGGACATTCCTGGGTCTTGAGCTCATCCCTAACTCAGGAGGGAGGCAGGGTCTATTACCATAGTAGGGAGTGGCAAAGCTCACTGAATAGACAAAAACAATAGTCCCAGTCTGTTACTTAAATAGCTATTTACCTCCCTTTATATCATAATACCATTTTAGATAATGCAAAAGAACACATCATCTTCATAGAAAGTGCTATATAAGCATAAAATTTATGATACTGACTACCTTATAGTAAGAAAAAAAATAAACACATTATAGCTTAATTACAATTTGGACAATAGAATAAGTGAAACTTGCCCTCAATTTTTTTTTAAAAAAGACATAGTAACACTTTTTTGTCACCATAGAACAGTCTGGCAATATAAAACCCTTGGTCAGGACCCAAGGTACAAGTCATGACTCAAACCTATGTCGCCATGAGGCTCCCCCCACATCACCAGAGGAATAAAGTACAGCCGTTGTCACAGTTTCCTTGATTGGAAGACTCCCTAACAAAACAGCCATGGGCGGGGGGAGTCTGGGAGGGGCTCTTAAAAATTCCACCCTCTTTACAGAGGAAAGAAGTATGTATGACAACAGCACTGGCAGAAAACCGAGGTTTACAGAAACGGAAATGGGTTTAAAAAAAAAGAGGCTCATCCCAGAAATATAAGCAGATAGCATCCCTTTGACAGATATAATTAAAAAGCTCAGGTGTGCAGTATTGTTGCCTTCCAACTTAGCAGAACGTGAACATGAGTCTGAGAGCTGCAGAGGGAGGATGAGGAACATCACAACCTTCAAATCACAGTTGGCGTCTATACGGTGGTGTTCAGCACCTCACACAGGGGAGATGAGAGTCGTCATTATGGTAAGTACCAAGGCTTGCAGGGTTCTGCCATCTCAGCTGGGGTAGATAATCTTTAAATTTCACATTTTCAGTATTCTATGTGCTATGAGCATGGTGATGATGCTACAAGGCTAGATTAAGAGTTTTTCCCAATTTTTCCCCAAAGAAATACATGAATGAGCTCTCCGTTTCAAATACGTATTAATAATTTACTGCACACCAGGTAGTGCTATAGTGCTGAGGATACATCGGTGATCAAAGCAGACTGAAAAATCTATGTCCTCATGAAGTTTATATTTTAGTTGGAGCAGATAAACAATAAATGTAATAAATAAAATACATAGCATTCATGTGGTGAGATGTGTAAGAGAAAAAAATTAAGCATGGAAGGGGGATGGGTGGTGGTTGTAATGTATGCAGAATCATTCCCTATATTCTCCTCTGCTGTAGATTCTTGGCAGATGATAACCACAGGAGCAACAATCCTCTTATTGTTGGTAAAGACCACTCCTGGCCAGTGCACAAAAGGGGAGAACACATGGAGAGGGGAAGAAGAGAATGTAGGTAAACAGGAGTGGGATTCAGCCCTGAGTTGTGGTCTGTTCTGACCTCAGTTTAGATTTCTGTGCCCAATCTGGGTAATGATACTAACAAAACCTGCCTCCATCTTGTTCATGGAATACTGCGTTGATAGGTCATACGGCCTATACGCCAATCCAAATATATTTGTGTATATATATATATATATATATATATATATATATATATATATTCATTTCGATTATTATAA
The DNA here is from genome assembly GCF_006229205.1 of Suricata suricatta. NCBI lineage: Eukaryota > Metazoa > Chordata > Mammalia > Carnivora > Herpestidae > Suricata > Suricata suricatta. The sequence continues at coordinate 43,831,552 of NC_043701.1, read as the reverse complement.
AGTTCATATTTGGGTCTTTATGTTTCCTTAATCAACTATTTACTGAACACCTATTACATGCCAGACCCTGCTCTATACACTGGGTGTATAGCAGTAAGCAAGACAGCAAAGTGTCTGTCCTCAAGGAGCTCACGCTCTAATACAGGAGATGAAAAATTCAACAGTAAGCTGAATAGAAAAGATATTGACAAGAAGACAGATGCCATTGAACAGTCCAGGCATGAGATGATCAAGTGCTGAACTTAGATGGTTCCCAGACAAGGTGAACTAAATTCCTATCTGTGATCACCTATAAAGCCATTTCTATAAGGGAATTATGGTAATAACTTTACATGAAAATCCAATAGGGCTATTGGGTCTTTCTAAAATGATGAAAGGGCTGCTTCCTTTCTCTTACTGACAGTCTGTTGTGGACAAATAGAAACATACCCTTCCACTTCCTAACGGTTTCTAGTTTGTGAACTGCAAACATGTTGTTCCAAGGGGTATAAATAAGCATCCCTTTGGTTTCCAGAGTCTTTAGCAACTTATCACAGCACTACCATTTTGATTTTTTAAGTGGCAGTAAGAACCATTAACAGTAGTAAAAAAATGATGCCATAATAACGATAGTAACATGTCCTTTTCAAAATAGAAAGTGAAGCAACAGATCTCCTAGGATTGCTGTTAGGCAGAGCGTTTCAGTAGAAGGGTAAAGAGAGGAATTCAAAAACACCCACTTGGAGAAGAATCAACCCACACCTTTTATGTTCAAAGGCACCGGATGCTGAGTAGATATGAGAGAGAGATCACACCCCAACACCTTGGGGAGAGAAGCCTAAAAGATATGAAGCAGGAAGCTACAAGACAGTGTGTTGTAAGCACTAAATTCTTTTTTACACACATTCTCAGCCTGGCTGATCTGCCCAACCACTCTCTGCAGCCTGAGTGGCTCAGTGGAGTGGGTTGTAATTGCAAAGCAGCCAGAAAGCAGTGTGTGCAGAGGAGTCCCTCCAGCCCAGACGGCAAGGAGACTGACAGCACTTTTACACTGCATACCTCGGACCCAGACTCTGCAGATGCAACAACTCTCTGTGTGCACCACAGTATGATCAGATTGAATGCTCATTACATATGACATGAGTTTACTGTAAACGCTGCTCTGAATGAAGTGCTGCCTTGCATGCATCTCAACTGTCAGGACAGCCTGCCAACCAAAATGACGAAATTTCCAATTAAGTTCACCACCTCTGCTTATAGCAGCCAGACAACTCAAAAATCATACTAGTTGGCATGGTTTCCCATTTAGATCAATGACAATGAAACTCACTTAGATTACTGATGGAGTGCTTTTATAAATTGCACTTTAAATGGGGACCCCTTAAAATATATTATCTATTTCTCCCCTTTAGACACTTTCAATACCCTGGTCAAGATGTAGTCTCCTCTAAGATGAAGCTAACTTAGATGAGTGCCTTTTTTATTTTGTTTTGGGGTGTGTGTGTGTGTGTGTGTGTGTGTGCGCGCGCATATGCATGTACTTCCAAAAACAATAATTACAGCAAAACAAACAAACTGCCAAGGAGCTGGTATTCCCATCATTGTCCTTCATAAGGAACAGAATGTCTGGATAATATATTTGGAGGAAAAAAAAATTTTTTAACTGCACTAGATATTTGATGCCAAATGTATCTGGTAGTCATGAAAGATGTTTTTGGGATCTCCCTGGTCAACTGAAAAGGTATCACTATAGCTTCCTGAATGGGATACCCAGCTGTTCATTATTTATAAAATCTTTTCACATAAAATACCATGTATTTTCAGGTCACCTCTCCTCAGTACCCAAAACCAGACAGAGCCCAATGAAGTGAATGAAATTCAGAGATCTCTCTCTGTCCATCAGTCCAACTAGAACTCTGGCCACTCTACTGAAAGCAAATGCGCTATTTCACTACTTAAATATAGCTAGGAAAACTCCACTGTTGGTTCTGACCCCCACTTTCTCCAAAAAGAGCCCCTTCCTTCTGGTGGCTACTTTAAGGTATGAAAGAACCCTAAGAAGATATCAGAAGTTGAAACAAGCTGGGGAGAGGGGGAGGAAAATTTAGCAGCCAGAACGCATGTAGCATTTGAACTGAAGGGAAGTTCTTGGACCACCTGCCAAGACGTTTGCAAGCGCTTTGCAGAGAATAACTCTTCCTTTGGTTAACAGTCCCCAGACTTTTCTCCCAGGGCAAAAGGACCAGAAACATCTCCATGGGTACTAAGCTACTACAACTGAAATCTAAGGACATTTCCTCTTTCCCCCAAAGAAAGTAAGCTTTGGAAATAGCAAGGCATTCTAAAACACTCAGAAAAACAAGTCTCTTTGGGGGGCGAAGGGGGGGCGGGAGGTAGCAGTGACTGTAATTAACAGAGAAACAGTTGTGGAACTTCTCGGGCTGCATTTAAAGGGCCGTGCGGGAACTGGGTGAGCGAGCAGTCATGGCTGTAGCGGCGTAGTAAAATACTGACTGCAGAGAGATACGGGGCAAAAGAAGTCAATAGATTTACTTACAGCCCTCGGAGCCGAAGCCAGATTTTCTCGATCTGTTCGGGTTGCAGGTATTTCAGAGAGTTGCTCTCAAATTCTTCAATCTCCTTGGTCGGCGACTCCATAGCTGCAGGTTATCACTGGGAATGAGGCTGGGAGAGTTTGGGCTGTCCCTCCCCGCCTCCTCGCCGGCCCGGCCCGGGAGTCCGCGCCGCGCGCCTTTGCCTGTCACTTTCGGCGTGCGCTCCTCCTTCTGCGCCCCCCAAACCCGGACTTACGGCGGGCTCGCGGCTCGGGCGACCCCCGGCCCAGGTGCCTCCTGGAGGCAGTGCGGGAACCAGCCATGGTCCCCAGCTGCTCAAGGAGAAAGCACCTCGGACCTATTCGGATTTTTTTTTTTAAACAAAGCCACAGAAGCGAACCGTGTGGCAGCTGAAGGACTGGGGGGAGAAAGGGAGGACCGAGTGTGGAGGGGAGGCAGTGAGAAGGGGAGAAGAGGAGGGATGCGCCGAGGGGGAGCCGCGGCGGGCGGGGTGCTGCGACCCCGAGACCGCGCTCACCGGGCTCCGCGCGCGTCCCCTACCCTGGGCGCCCCGCGGCTTCCCCCCTCCCGTCCCTCCCGCCTCTCTCCCGCCGCGCAGCCTTCGCGCCCCGTCTCTGTTTTCTTTCACTTACCAGCAGCTCCGCTGACTAGCGAGAAAAGTGACAACTGAGAAAAGTCGTCTGTCAGCGCGCCGGGGCTGGCGTCTGGTGTGACACCCGCGGGCGCGCAGGGAGGGGCGCGCCGGGCAGCGCCGTCCGGGC
>NC_043701.1:43797040-43828136 GCF_006229205.1 Suricata suricatta | reverse complement strand
GGCCCGATCAGCGCGGCGAGCCTCCGCGGAGTTTGTGCTGGGAGCTCTCAGGTATGGCTCACCTACTCGTCCGCCCTTGGGCCGCTTCCATTTTGAAATATTAAAGCTATTCGTAAGGACTAAAGTAACCACACACCGCACTTAGGAGGTCCTAAGTGTTCCTGCTAAGGAGTCTTCGCTTCTCCCCCCGCCCCCACCCAGGGTGCGGGGAAAAAAGGAAAATAGAAACCAACGGTGAGGAGGTAGGAGTTTCCACCGATTCCACATATTCCTCAAGAGGTCCCCGCAGGGCGATGGCTGAGCAGACGTTGAGACTGGCAAAGAGTTTCAGCTCCACAGAGTGGCAACGCACCGTCTGTTTCCCCCTAGGTCATTCACAATGTCAATAACGCACTGTGCTCTGCAAGAATGGGACCAAGTATGGAATTGGGAAGGGCGGTGGGATTAAGAGAGACCACAGACCAGAAAAAGAGAAGATCCTGGCTCAAGATGATTATATCCTCCTGACATCACAGAACTGGTAGTCAGACTCGCATCTAGAAGAAGCCACCAACATTTCCCGGGGCCATTTCAAAGCTGAGACTCAGGGCTCCTGAGATTGAGTGCCCCTTGCCCTGTAACCATAATTCCCTCACTGGCGGTTAGGTTCTTTCAGTCACATTTCCTGTATCCTTTGGCTACCCATCAGTTATATGCCTGCTTCTCAAAAATGAGGTAGACTTAAAGGTAAGAACTCATTTTTCTTCATTGCTCAAGTAAAGTTACATTCACACGACCTTGATAAAGAGATAAAATGATAGTGTCTAAATCCTAAATGCTCATCCATTTGGTAGTTGGCATTTACTTTCCAGAAATTAGAGGTGAGAGTGATGGGGATGGCATGGCTAGCCCCATTCGTTCCAGTGAAGAAGGTATCTTCCTCAAGGTAAGATGACGGGCCTATTTGATTTAAAAGGACTCACACATTCACCTGCCACGTAATCTGAAGTCACCTCATTAAAGTCAATCCTTAAGGATTTTCTGGAAGCACATACATTCTCACTGAGTTAACACACTGCTACCAGGCAAAGAGAGCATTAAGCGCCAACATGTTAACATGAAATTCATATATCTGAAAAGAACCAATTACCCACCCAATGTCACGCAGCAGGGGGTAATGACCGGCTAGAACTGGAGGTTTAAAAAAAAATAAAGACTTTATTTTGACAATTTGTTTTGGGGATGCAAGAAGGGAGGCAGCACAGTCGCCAAATGAGGTTTCCATCTCTGTGCACTTGGGGCAGCCTGCTGTCAGAATATGGGAGTGTAGTAATGATAATAACAGCAATCAGGTACGTGAAACTTTCTATAGTGGGAGCACTGCTCTAACGCTCTATGCTCACATGATACTAGCAACAACTCTAGGATGCGAATGCTCTTAGTATCACCCCCACTTTACAACAAGTGAGCTAAAGCACAAGGAAGTTATCCAGACCTACTGGAAAATGAGGTGACTTGGGAAAGACCAGTGTTTGAGTTATGGCTCATGACCCTATCCAGTACAAATCTGTTCCCCTCACAGGATCCCATTTTCCACAGGGCTAATGTAAAGAATTGAGGCATAAAGATTTTTTACATCTGTTCCAACCTTTATGATTCTATGAGGTCATCTGGAGAGAACTGGGGAAAGGAATTGCTGAAAAGCAACATGCATATTGCTGAAAACATATTTTAATTATGGCATGGCTTCTCCAAGGACTGGCCTGGAATGAAAGGGTACAAGAGAATAATAAGGCATATTCATCTTCCTGCCCTCCACCATACATATGACCTTTTCAGTGTAGGCTAGGATTTGGGTTAAGTCAGAGAAAAGCAAATTTTGGAATAAAAAGAAAAGGAACCATTGTTCACTACAATTAAACTATCCTTTAAAAAGTTTCTAAAGAGTAATTTTGTTTCATTTTTAAAAACTTTTTAAAACTGAACATGCATTTGAAAATTAGTGAGGATCTATCACTTTTCTTTATTTTAGAGCCTTATAGTTTTTGGAGCAGGAGGGACCTTAAAGATAATCTGATTTAGAAGTTTAAATTTTTTAAGCAACAGAATATTTTATTTAGAATAACATTTTATAAGGAACTCCAATGTTTACCTCATATTTAAAAATTACAGAAAGAGGTGCTCTGGTTGAATGGGGAAGGAGAGTGCTTAGTTCTCAGGGACAGGGTCCACCTCTTCCTTCTCTATATCCCATCCCTGTATGGCATATACTCCCCCTTCACAGATGCGAAAACTGAGGCCAAAGTGTCATAAACCATCTTAGGAGTTCTTTTTCCTAATCCAGGGTCATTTCTAAACCACATTACAAAAAGTTGTCTTCTCTCTGCCAACAAAGCATTACTACTTTTAGACACACCATGTTATTATGTCACTCAGACTTTATTCTCTTTATGTATCACAGACAGGACATGCTTGATAGTTGCAACAACATTACAAGCCACAATTTCCACTGGCATTCCACTCAGAGACAAGAAATAAATAGACGCCAACCCACCCAAAAACAAAAGATCTAAGAAAATGCAAGGCCACTCATAACTTTGCTTTGGAGGTTAATTTGCATTGTAACTTGGTTAATTTGCATTGTAACTTCCTAATCCAACTTTCTCAGTAAATTTTTAGGAAATCTTATATTGTGAAACATCAATAAATAAACGTACACACACACACATGCATACATATGTAAATATGTAATGTACATACACATACAGACACACATACATACAATACATAAATATAACTGCCAATTTAGAGTATTTCCTCAAATAGGGGTGCCTGGGTGGCTTAGTCAGTCAAGTGGCCAGCTCTTCGGCTCAGGTCATGATCTCATGGTTTGTAAGTTCCAGCCACGCATCAGGCTCTTTGTGGATGGTACAGAGTCTGCTTGGGAGTCTCATTCCCCACTCTCTCTCTCTGCCTCTACCTCACTTGCACTCTCTCTCTCTCAAAATAAATAAACTTAAAAAATTATTTTAAAAAATAAAATAAAATATTTCCCCAGATAGTGTAACTTAACCTAAGTACTAGCAAGCCTCTCTACATCATAAGATCAGAGAGAAAGTGAGCTCCCAGTCTGTGGCAGAGTTCAAGGGGAAGCTGAATGACTATCAGACAAGGGAGGAAGCACCAGGCTTTGTAGGCATAAGAATGACCCCTCGGGTCCCTTTCATCTCTAAGATTTCATAACCTAATAATAATCACAATAACCACAGTCACTACCCTTACCGGTTATTGAACACTACTATATGCCAAGCACCATGCTAAGCACACCATAGTTGTTGCATCCTCAAGAAAATGTTTTAGAAGAGTTCATCATGCCCATTTACAAGTAAAGACAGAAGAGGCTCCCAATGGTCAGATCACTGTTGCAAAGACATGCAGTTAGTAAGTATCAGCACCAGGCTTTAAACCCAGACCAGAGTGCAAAGCTCCTATTCTTTTCTCTTTGTTATACCACCTCCTTGCAGACACGTAAAAAGACAAGTTAAAGTGTATATGGTAAAAAGGGTAGGGTTTCAGGATCACAGATGAAGGGTCACTGATACTGTGGGGGAATTAGGAAGGCTACATAGCAGAGGTGACATCCGAACTGGATCAGGAATATGGATCTGAAGTTATCTACATGGAAGATGGGTGGAGGCAGGTGACTCCAGAGAGAGCACACTGCTCTAAAAGAAACATAGAAGCATGAGAAGTTAGGGGAATGTACAGCTCTTCACTGTTGAGTGAATGTTGAATGTACACCCAACACTTTTCTGTGGCTTGACGATAAGGGCATGACTAAGAAGGTCAGGAGAAAATGCTGAAAGGGTCAGCCAGACTTTGTCGTCACAGAAGAAACGCAGGCTCTCTCCAGATGATAGAGAGCTGGGAGTGGCTCAAGGCAGAGGGAGGCATGGTCACATGTCAAGGGTACTTGCTGCCCTGAATATGCAGCATACACAGAGGTCAGCTCTCCAGGATCCTACCATGGGCGTGTGCAACACCACGGGACAAGTGCTAACCAGGGCTCCATAAGAGGAATCTGGCTATCAAGTACAAACAAGCTCCTCAGCCGATGAAGAATGAAGAGTGGCACAAAGAGAAAACATAAAATCAGGAAAAGCACAGCACTGTCTCCCATGAACACCCATCTTCCAGCTACAAGGTAAGGACCCCTTGCTTTAACCTTCATGAAGCAAACCAGAACCCTTGTTACATTTTTTATGACTTGGGAGTGGCATCATCCAGAGAGTCTCTCAGTAAGGAAGCGGGGAAGACTTCTAGAGAAGCATTAAGGATATCGGAAGTAGCCCCCAACAGGCACATCAGCCCCTCCTTCCCACTCATTCCAGAGGTAAGCCAGAACATAACACAATATCAATAGAGACATTGACAATGTTGTCAATGGAGACAATAGAGAAGACACATTGTCTTCTCTCCCACTGGCATCCCTTTCTGGCAAGGGGCCTCTTTTTGGTGACAGTCACACTGCCTTTTCCCTTTGAAGTCCTTTCATTTTGGTTTTATAATTTGGATCAGACTCTGTCCCAGGAACCACCTCCACCTGAAAAAAAAAACTGCAAGGAGAAGCAATGTATTGCGAAGTGCAGAGAACCCCCATTCTCAGGCCCATCTGAAATGGGGCTCTGGTAGGCAACATGTCAACCATCCAGAGTTTGACCCAGAGAGGTGGGGAGAGGAGACCAGAGAAGAAACAGGATGGAGTCCCAGTTCAGGGGTGGTCTCATGAAACCAGCGTGTGACCCAGTGTCTGCCCCTCTCTGTGACAGGATCCTTCAGTTGCTCTGACATGACAAGCTCAGGTGATGCTTCCACCGGAGTTGGTACAGGCAAAGTGAAGGGCTAAGCATAGCACTGAATCACATGTGATTACCTAGGGCATGACACCGCTCTCCTCTGGCCATGGCTGGGTTGGGCTCAGTGACCTTTGGATCCCTTCTTAGCTCTCACATACCCCGGGTTGAAACCCACAACCTGACCTGGGAAAACTAAGCTTTTTTTTCGCCCTCCAAAAAAAGCTATAGGAAAACCTGGAGTCCTACCACTGGCTAGATTCAACTATTATAAATATTACTTAGGTTGGCCAATCAAGGCCATCCACCTTGTATCTGAACAAAGTGACCAGTCCAAGGGAGCCATGTAACCAAAGCAGATCTAATGTTGGATCCTTATGAGAGATTTGATGTGGCCACTGGGAAAGAGAGAGAAAGGATCTACTTGTCTTTTCTCTGAGATAGCATTATAAAGCTTGAGGTTATCTTGGCCCTGGGGTTATTCTTTTACCATGTAGAGAAGATATACCAGAAAAATGACACCAACACAGAGAAAAACAGAGAGAAAAGCTAAAAATGCCAAGAAACAAATGTTATAGGATCTTTTTGAGCCCCTTGATCTTGCTATGGCTGAAGCCAGAGCTACCCATGAACTTTTTAAGTTATATGAACCAAATAAATGTCCCCTCCCACCATACTTTCTCACTTAAGCTAACTTGAGTCAGATTCTTGTCACTGAAAACCAAAAAAAATCTGAACTAATAGAACTCCCATAGAAGATTTTTGTAAGGAGTTAAAAAAAAATGTGTGGCTAGTACCTTAAACATTGAAAGCTCTCATAACATAGTATAGCTCCTCTACCATCTCAGCCATCCAAAGAGACACGAAAAGAAGGAAACTGGAAATGGTACAGTACCTTGGAGTGGGCAGGGCACCCAATACAAGGAGGCTTTTTATTTCAATAAGTAGATACCTCAATAATTTCATTTCAATAAGAGTTTGGTAATGACCTGTCAAAGCACTGCCATTATTATGTATGTTAGTTACTCAGATCAATCCTGAAGTGAGTGAAACACATTATTTTTATCCCAGGTTCAGAAATAAAGTGGATCAGATCCAAGAGATCTGTTGGCTTCCCTCCCCTGGTCTATCTTCCAGCTAGTAGCCAGGTAGCATGACAATACACAGCTTTCTGACTCCTGGCCCTGGTGGCCACTCTGCCTTTTAGAACACGCTGCCAACCCAGCAGAATTAACTTGGCTGTTATAATGAAATTGAAAATTTTGTTCATGAAAACTGCTGATGCTACAGTCAGCCAAATTCTGACCCAAATGCACATAAATCAGTGGGTTGTTCTTCCTATCACCATAAAGCAAATTTGAATGTGGGAAACCTCAGTGCTGAAAAGGACCTTAGCAATCCTTTGAGCCAAGTTGGTAATTACATTGAGAGAAACAGGCAGCCCAAGCAGGTTAGATAACTGTGCACAAGGCTCAGTGCTTGTTGGAGGCACAGCTGCGACCAGAAGCCATGTCCAGGTACTCTATTAGCCCTGAGCTTCCTTTCCGGATCTCAAAAATGACTCCTGTTCCTATCCGAGGATTTGGTTCAATGGTTTGTTCACAGATAAGAAGAAGGCATGCCCACTACAAGCATAAGCCCTGGCAAAGGCTTCCTGAAAAAAAAAAAAAAGCTAGAGAAAAGAGACTCCAGGAACATGAAAATGCATGTGGTGGCCCCTATAATTCAAGGAGTCTGGGGAGCCAAGAAAGGGCCAACAGGCAAAGGTGGGATATGCAGATAGAGGTGGGCCAGGGCTCCGATAGGAAAACTTAGTCCTTGTATGCTCTTGCCGGTAGGGAATCATTAAAGTCTGTTGAGCAGGTGTGTGGTAGATGCTAAGCAGAATTGTGATTTAACAAGTACAATTTGTAAAGAATAAAAAAAAATTTTACTGGATGCCTGGGTGGTTCAGTTGTTGAGCATCAGAGTCTTGATTTTGGCTCAGGTTAGGGTCTCATGGTTTGTGAGGTCAAACCCTGCATTGGACTCTGCACTGTCACCAAAGAACCTGCTTAAGATTCTCTCTCCCCCCACCGCCCACCCATCTCTCTCTCTCTCTTTCTCTCTCTCTCTCTCTCTCTCTCTCACACACACACACACAAATAAACTTTTTAAAAGAAAACCTTTTTGGGGGCACCTGGGTGGCTCAGTTGGTTAAGCTTCCGACTTCAGTTCAGGTCATGATCTCATGTTCGTGGGTTCGAGCCCCACATCGGGCTCTGTGCTGACAGCTCAGAGCCTGGAGCCTGCTTCCAACTGTGTCTCCCCTTCTCTGCCCCTCCCTGCTCATGCTCTGTCTCTCTCTGTCTCAAAAATAAATAAAACATTAAAAAAAATTTTTTTAACATTTTTTTCAAAAATTGTTCTTGAACTGTCACCAGAGAAAAAGATTTGCAAGTTCTTGTCTCTGTAGTAGGGCAGGGGAGGGGTAGTAACACAGATGCAATTTCACAAACAAATGGTAAGACTTTTAAAATGCATCCATTCATTGAGTGCTTACTATGTGGTAGGCACTCTGTGATCATAGGTATGCAGTGGTCAATAAAAAACCCAGTGCAAGGCAAATAGGGAAACAGATAACAAATACATCATCATTAAGTTGTGAAAAGTGCTAAAAAAGAAAATAAACAGAGTCCAGTACAGAAAACAACCGGGGTGGGGCCTATTTATAAATAGGTTGGCATCAATCAACTACCGCTATATAACAAACCACCCTCCATGATTTAGTGGTTCAGAACAACAGCAACCATTTTTTGCCCCCTCCTGATTTTGGGGGTTGACCAGGCAGTTCTTCTACCGGTCTTGTCTGGGATCTCTCATGCAACTGGGGCTATACTATCCAATACGGTTTCACTCACACATGGGGCCTTGGCTTATAAGAGCAAGCGTTCCGAGAGGCAAGAGGTAAAGCTGCCAGTCCTCTCAAAGGTGTGCCCAGAACTGGCACAGCGTCATTTCCGCTGCATTTGGTTGGTTAAAGCAATCGTAGTGCCAGCTCTGATTCAAGGGCAATAGGAGAAATAAACTCTACCTTCCAAGGTTGAGGGAGATGGAAGAAAGTGACACGGATTTTAGAGCCATCTTTAATCCACCTACCTGGTCAAGGATGGCCTCTGTAAGTGGGTGACATCTGAGCCAAGACTTGAAAGAGGAAAAAAACAAAGCATCCAGCTAACAGAAAGGAGAAAAACATTTCCGACAATGGAGAACAACATATGCGAGGATTCTTAGGCAGGAAGGAGCTTGATGTGGTCAAAGAATTGAAGGCAGTTATGTTGTGGTTGGAGTAACGTGACAAAGGACAGAGTAGCCTGCGGTGAGAGGAGGAGGCAGCCAGTTGGGTCCATAGCAGAGCCTTATGGGCAGATATAAAGACTGGCTTTCATTTGAAGTACAAGGAGAAATCACTTAGGGATTCCAAGAGATAAATGTTGTAAAGGGTCACTCTGGGTGCTATGTGAAGAATGGTTGGAAAGGAGTAAGAATGTCCCCTGACTTAATCAGAGATGCTAACTAATCTCAAAAAGTGACCTGAGCTGAGGAGAGAGTCTAGACCCATGAGCTCCAACATCCAAAACCCACAGTGACAATACTAAACTAAAATAGTTGGTGATGATGAACTCATTTCCCTGTTGGTAGCATTACTACAGGATTCACTAGACTAGTGTCCCAGAGGCCAGAGATCACAAGTATCCTGTCCATCACTGTCCCCGAGGGCATAACAGGCCAACTGGCCCATGACTAACTGGGCTTCTCAGAGAAGGACTGTGAAATTTATTTCATTTATGGTCCAAGATGATTACTGTCATATGACCTATATTCAAAGAGCAAACCCGAGAAGTGGAAACAAATAAATCTTCAACTGGCCAGAAGCTATTTTGGGGTTGTTTAGGGAAAGGCAATAAGGCACTGCCCAGGTTGCATTTTGGTGCATAAAGGGTTAACTTTCCATTATCTGGCAGTAAAGTGAAATGTTACCTTTTGTGTGATTAAGGATACAAGGGGAATGAGGGGAAACACTCCTCATAGCATCTTCAAAATTGTTCTCCGGGATATCTAAATGGCCCCTTCTAATCCATCTGATTCCCAGAGGCGAAAGGATTTTTAAGACTAAGGAGAATAAAAGAATAAGATCTCCATTAATGCCTTCCACTCATATGCTTTTGACAGATTCGTGCTAATAAAAAAGACCCTGAAGGCTCCTTCTTCATATGTACAGACTGATAGACTCATGAGAAGTTAGCATATACTTACATTTCTACTTCTGAGATAGAAACAGACTCCTATAAGCAGGGCGTGGGACCTGATTTATGGAGAGGAATGGAAACCTATGGGCACAATTTAAAAGTAATTAGCATGCAAAGCAAATCTTAGCCAGAGACTCTAAAAGCTCTGTGTGCCACCAGTACCCCCTGGGAACTGGGTGGACTCCCACAGGTATAGATAATTCTGTGGCTTCTCCATTGCTTGGGCTAAATGTCTGGGAAGAAATGACAATTACTCTCCTCAATGGAATTTCAGAAGCACTTGAGAATTTAAAATCAAAACATTGAAAAGAAAGGGTACTGAGTCCTTGGAAATAGCTCCAATGAAGTCAGGGAAGATGCTGTTAGCAGCCATTTGGCTTTGACTGTGGGCAAACCAAAAACAGCCTTCCACATCAGTCTCTAGGTAACAAAGATTTCATTTCACACTTCCCGTCCCCATCTCAAGCACAAAGAAGAGTATTTGTGAAAACCAGTCCCCACCTCACCCATCTGTACAACGTAGCAGAAGTACCCTCTGCATCCTATGCAGAAATCAGTCTCATTTGCCATGGAGGTTTCAATTTTCATGATCAGAGTAATAATTTCCCATATACTCTTATTCTATATATGACTCAATCTATCAGAAACCATTCTGCCAGATCCAATTCCAAGCAATGCCTAAACATGCTACTATTGCCTGGGACTTGGGACCACATTTCTATTCATTTATTGCAGGATTTATCTGTCTCTAACTATGTGCTAGAACCAGCTGGTCAGAGGGGAAATTTTAATGCATGACCTTTTCAAAACCCTTCTAATTCCCATAGCAAAGTCAAACTTGGTTAAGGGTTTATTGACAGAGGGCTGGTCATTTATACCAGTCACCTCGTTAGCTTTATTTGATAACTACAGCTCTTAGAAACAACATTCTCATCAAATGAAAATGTGTTTATGTCAGAATATTGGCAGGGAGACTTATATCACTTAATCTGATTATAAATTTGATTAAAATTTTAATGACAGCCTACCTCCCACAGTTACTATCTAGCCCCGGAAACCACGACTAATAAATGCATCATCATAAACCGTTTAAAACATAAAGGGAAAAAGGTGGGGGAGGGAGGAAAGAAAGAAAACCAGTCCTTAAAAAAGCTATGGAAATTTAAAGGTGTAAAAAAATACAATAATAACTTCTGAAAATGTAGTGATGAGGCTTTTCTATCTGTTTCTCTCCGTTTTCAAACCTAATTAAGCAGGTGCTTAAATCTGCTTATCAGAGTTTGCTCTCCAAAAGTACATGTGAATGCATTATTCTGGGCATCTTGGCAACAGCCTGGCGCCGCATCTTTTCGTGCTATTGCCGAGCCCATCTCGCCTGGCTTTTGCAAACATTCGGGACACATTCTCTTTTCTAGTTGGCCAGGTCAGCCAAGGCGGCCAGAACCCCGCAGCGACGAGGAGGCTCCATTTTTCCCAGCTGCTGCTAACCATCGCGCCAAATCAATACCCCGTCAGAAGGCGCTTTCACCGCAGCAATTGATAGTGCCCCCGAGGCTCCGTGACGTCGTCGCCGGGTGTTTGCTAAGGGAAGGAAAATCCCTCTTTGCACCGCCGGCTCTGACCTCACTCCCAGCGGAGCGCGCTTGCCTGTCCTTAATCACCCGTGAAATGGTGCAGGGAGGGGAAGCGGTGCGGAGGAGGGGCGGCGCAGAAATAACCCACGGGGACGACCAGATGTGACTCATGCTTTTCACCTTTGAAGGGAAGTAACATTTTCGAGCAGGATTCCACTCTGGCCTGCCTCCAAGGGACACAAGAGAGAGAGAATACCCTTCCTGTTCTCCGCTGACAAGGACCGTGCAATGCAGCTGGAAGAAAAGGGCCAACATCAATAATGCATCGAGACCATGGCTGACATAGTTTTCAGCTATCTGGGTAATTGAGCAGTTGTCAAAATATAGCTCTAAAAGGCCATGTGCAGACAGAGCCAGCACTGTTACTGAAAGGGCAGACTTAACCCTGCACAGTCTCCAGAGGACATATCCAATCTCTCTTCTCCCCAAATATAAACGCTGGCTATCAATGTAAGTTAGGAGTAGTAATAGTAGTAGTTATTGTCTGTAGTATGTACGACCCTCTTTGTAAGCATGATAGGCCCTGAAACCCTCACAGGGAAACTTAACTTGCCTAAGGTCATATCATAAGTGGCAGAACTGGATTTGAGCTGAAGCCTGTCACTGACCTACCCCACCACTATGGTGTCTCTCAGAAGTAGGTGTTTTTGTGTAAATTGGAAAAATAATTCTATGTGTCTGATCAACAGAGTCCTCTGAACCAGAACCCTCTGACAATGGTACTATGACTTTGCAACTGCAGAACACTGCAAGCCATCTTTAAGCAGCTTTAGAGTCAAGAAAAAAAAGAGGGCAGAAGTGACCACTAACCTAAGACCACACTTGCAAACAGTGGCAATATGCTGAAATGAAAAAGGACCCTGCAGTGAGAAACTTAACAGCTAGTCTCAGCAAATTTCCAGTACACAAGACAGTATTATTAACTAGAGCCACCATGCTGCACCCTAGAATCCCAGAATGCATTCATCCTGTGTAACCAAAACTGTGTATCCTTTGACCAACATCTCCCAATTTCCCTGCACCCCCATACCATCCCTGGCTGCCACAATTCTACTCTCCACTTTTATGAGTTCAGCTGCTAAGAGGGTAAATCTTAAGTGTTCTCACCACCAAAAGGAAAAAAGAAAAAGGTAACTACATGAAGTAATGGGTATGTGGATTAGCTTGATTGTAGTAATAACATCACAATATGTACATATGTACATATATATGTATGTATATTTATATGTGTAAAAAACATCACATGGTGCACTTTAAATATATACAATTTTTATGTGTCAATTATACCTCAGTAAAGCTGGGTGCGGGGAGGCGGGGGGAAGAGCCTACAATTGTCATTATGGGGACTGCTTCAGTCATTCATTTGAGAGTCTACAAATAGACTGTTACCTTCAGAGCACAGCCATGCCATGTGCCACACAGGTTTCCAGGGAGGCATGCTCTCTTCCCAAGGGTTTCCAATGACCAAAAGGGAACACACAGTTAGGGATTCCAGAAAAAAAAAAAACCCACATATCACATTCCCTCTATCACGCATTCCATTGTCTTGCTTTTGGCTCGGCAGCATTTTTCCTTCTTTCCAGAGGAGAGATCACAGTAAAAAATTTACTTGCTTCATTAAGGCAGGACAAAATACTTCCTTGGTGCCATTTTCTTGCCTTTTAAACTTCTCTCATTCCTTTCATCTAATTTTTCTGTTGCAAGAAATGAAAAGAAAACGTGTTCCTAGAATGATGCATGCAAATGAAGAGGCACTAGTGGGAGCTGAGAATGAAATGCTACAGAGCTGAAAATAATGCACCGAGCTAAGTGAGCCAGCGGGCTCCTCATTGTAACACAAATAATAATGATGGTAATCATAATAGTAACAGCAATGTAATAATAATAGCAACAGCAAGCTTTCTGCATTTATTTCCGTTGGACAGTCCTTTTCTCACCTTTTCTCGGGTTTCCCAAATCCGAACACGGAATTATGCAGAGGGCCCAAAGGGGCTCTGCCCTCTGTGATCTGTACTCAACTCAGATTAATGAAGCATTCATAACACCTGTGCTTACACTTCTCACACTGTCATCTCAGGGCTGGTTTCATCTGTGTCTGAGCAAGCCTTTAAATTCCAGCGGCACCAGGGATTCAAAAGGCAATGACCTTGACACATACACACTGGCTTTCCTCTCACCACCCAGGAAGCTGGGGGCTCAGCACCAATACCAGACAAAAGCCACCTTCCACCCTGGAATTAATCATCATTTCAGAGTTTCCATTACAAATCTCTGTTTAGAGAAGCCCAGAATAGCAGACCAATCATGGGGTTTTAGAGTGGTTTTAAACTTTTATGGATCAAGGACACTCTTTGAGAATCTGATAAAAGCTACAGACTTTCGCTCTATTTAAATAAAACGTGTACACTATGATTTGCATATACAAGGAGACTCTTGGACTCTCCTGGAGCTCATCCAGCCTCCTTTCCCAAAATTCCTACTGTGGTTCAAAGACGTGTGTGTGTGTGTGTGTGTGTGTGTGTGTGTGTGTGTGTGAGAATCTAGTTTGCTCTTCTTAGTGCTAAAAGAAAATGGTATGAACTAAAAGGACAAGATAACTAATAAAAAACTTAATTCAAGTTCTTCAAAAAGGGAACTGTATTTAATGAGCACGAAATACATGCCAAATTCTCAACCAGGTACACAATACGCATATGTGCATTTTATCCTCTTTACAATCATGCAACAAGGGCTGTGTCTTTCATATTCACCTCTCCATCCCTAACACCTTTCGCACTGCTGGTCCTCCGTAACTACTTGCTAAGTGAATTAAATATTACTCTTTCCCAGATAAGGAAATTGAGCCTCTGAGAGGTTAAGGAACTTAAAGTAGACAGGGAATAAATGCTATTAGAGGCAGGGTTTGAACTCAGAGCTGCCTGTCCCCTTTCCCTTGTGCCTTGATGAACATTTGGTATAAGAGACTAAAGCAAGGACACAAAGTATACAAATGATATGCTCTGTTGGTGGTAAGAGTTGTAGGAAAGAGAAAAAGCAGAGTAGGTGGGCTGGGAGTATGTGAAGGGGCTGGGGCAGATTGCAAATATGGATCAGGGTCCTCAGTGGTGGCCTCTGTGGAAGGTGGCATTTGAACAGAGCCTGGAAGGAAATAAGATGACACACTCAGTAGCAGAGTATGCCAGGGAGGGGAACAGCCAGGGCCGGGCCCTAATCCAAAGTATGCCTGGTAGCTCAAGGAGCAAGTCGGGAGACCAGGGGGAGAATCATAGGAGGTGAGATTGGAGCGGCGATGGGAGAGCTGTGGAAAGACCATGTGTCAGTCATTGCGAGGACTTAGGTGTTTACTCAAAGTGAAATGGGAACTCACTGTAAGATTTGGAGTGGGGCAGAGGCATGATCTGACCTCCATCTTACAAAGACCACCTTAGCTGTTGACATGAGGATGGAGGGTGGCAGGGGAAAGGTAGGGGTGGGGAGACCAGGGTCACCATCATCTTTTGCCAGCTTCTCAGGCAAAAGATGATGGTGGCTTGACCAGGGTGGCAGCAGTGAAAATGGAGAGCAGTATATTCTGGACATGTGAGAGAAGAGAGGTGTTAGGGACATGTTAGGGATGACTTCAAGGTTTGGGGCTCAAGAAACAAAACTGACATCTGTTCAGACTTATCCCTGCCTTCTAGGTAGGCAAGCCTTAAAACATCTGCTCTTATTCTCAAGGCCTCAAAACCAACCTCAGAGAAAGAATAGGTTTACAGTCTTCAAATATGTTTCATTTTTTTTCCACAAAAGAGAGATTCTTGAGTATAGCCTTTGAGAAAAGAGGAAGGAAGGAGTTCCTTAAAAATTGCATGTTTTTCACTTCTGAGTTTTCGAAAGCAAGCTTTGGAAAGTGTTTCCTTTGTCTGACTCCCTACCTTCATATGGAAGGCAGCATGTCCTTCTCTCCTGCTCTGCTAGCCTCCAGGTCAATTCTGGAATGTGCTCCTGCTAGCCACTGAACACTAGTGCTTCCAAACAGCTTTCTGAAATAGGGAGCTCTAGGCAGATGCTGACTTCCAGGTGACCTGAATCTGACACCAAGAGTGAGAAGCCAGGGCTGTCCCCTCTCCTCCCATGAAAAACACAGACATTCCTGGCTAGCCTAGGCTGCCAGGCAAATGTTGAGCCATCAGCTCTGGACACAATCAAAAGTGAGTGTGGAGCTCGTTTCCAGATCATGCTGCTTAGCCAAGAAGACAGTCTACAGGAGGTTAAAGCAAAGTGCTGAAGGGTCTGCAGAGGGTAATTCTCCCACTTACTTCCATCGAGGGTTTGCTTTTAAAAACATGCTACAGTGGGAAAGCCAGGATGATAGGAAAACTACATTTTTTGTAAGGAAAAATGTATTATATTACATATCTACTATGTGCATGGCACTATTGTCTTGCTGAAACCCACACATCCTGGGAAGCCAACATTGTTTTCTCCAATGTTCAGAGAAGGGAAGGTTAGATAGGTTAAGCAACTGGCCCAAAGGGATCCAGCGAATCAGTACAGATGTCTGACTACAAATAACAGCTTCCACCATAGCTGCCTCTCGGCTGGCTGACTGTTCTCCATGTACCTAGGACAGACAGGGCTCTCAGGATGCAGGACTTTCAGTTTCAAATGCAGGAAAGTTCTCAGGCAAACCAGGATGAGAGAGTCACTCTAGCTGCCTCTTGAAATAAAACTATGCACATATAAACACAATCGTTTCATGAGCATCTAGAAAATTCAGTGGAATAATTTGTCTTTAAAAACATCATTGAGAAAATTAAAAGTGCACACTCTTATTTAAGGTAAATATAGGCTCCGAAGGGGGTTCACCTTGAAGAAGAGCAGGTTTCTTTTCTTTCTTAATAGCCAATTTTCTGTAGTCACAAGAGGAGTCCTTGGTGAGAATTTGCTGCACAACATTAATCCCCAATTTCCCACACATTCAACTCCACACTAGAATTGGTCCCTCCAGCTGACTCTCAAAGCAAGCTTGCCAGTTGTGAGTGTTTCCAAATCCAGTTGCCTTTTGCATCTGTTTGCTGAAAAATGTTGACCACGTCTCTTGCTCGGGTCATTATGATTTAAGCCCTGTCCAATTTACCCAAGAACTCTCGCCATTGGGTCTTGCTGAGGGGACATCAATGAACTCAGCATGAGATAAGATTCAGCTGCTTAGAAAAGTGGTGCTATTTCTCCAGAGCCTGGGTTACCCCATTTGCTAGTACTGCTCCCTCACTCATTTCACAGACATTTATGACAATTTTGTGCCAGGCTTAGTGCTGTCATTTCCAGTAACTTATTGATTGGCAAAGGATTCCCTCATCAAGGAATCTCATTGGCATGTTGTCCTGGGACTAAACCCTGACAGGAGACACTATCCTCTTTTTATTATCCAGTGACTTGATCAGAGAAACTGAGGCATAAAAATAAGCCAGAATAGTTGAACTGTTGCACTTGGCCCTGTGACCTTTGAGCAGCCAGCCCAGAGGTGCCAGAACCCCTCGACATGAGCTTATGTGTTTTGGACACTGCTAGCAGGGTGGACCCAAGGGGCAGAAGAGCCCTTCCTTCCACCTTTTTCCACAGGCTGGGAGCACGGCAAGGCTGGCTCACCTCTTAACCTCAGGGCTAATGCCCAAAAGGCATAGAAGACTGAGTGTGTCACTCTGACCCAGAAACCAATGGAGGGGGACTCCTCCTTCTCTAGCCGGAGTCCCTTCTCCCTGCTTATCTCTGCTCTTGCATATGCAAGTCTCCCCCATGGCAATAGTGTGCCCGTAAATGTTTAATCTGGTACAGGGTGAGCCCTTCTTTGTAGCATTTGCTGATTTCTGCAGTGTAAATACTCCCACCATGCCAATTTAAAGCTACCAACATGATGTCACTGAACACAGCACTGGGAAGAAATGCTCACAGCTGCCTCCAGCACAGCACCACTCAAATCCTCACACCAAGAACTCAACGCCTTATCCTTCTTTCGTCCCACTCTTCCAATTCTTGAAAGATGAGTGAAGGCAACTGTGCCATTGTTAGACGGCCAAACAAAAAAGGTAGATGGGGGAAGTGCATGACACTTTGCTTGACTACAGTGGAAGGTGTGTGGATTTTTACACCTTCAAGTCAAATAATTTCTATCCCTAGAGCTGAACAAGTTCACATGCTTTATTTCAGTGCAACTTAAAAAGCTGCTGTCAAAGAGGGGAAGTAGTTATCATTAAACAGATAAGGAGACTGCCTCCAAGTGGGTAAGACTGTCATGCAAACAACTAAATCTGGGTCCCAAGACCTATTCATTCTTCTGTTTGTATCTCCCCAGAGGAGTCCAAGGGTTCTGTCTACAGTATAGTATGATGATGGGGATTCCCTATTCTAATTCTT
Organism: Suricata suricatta; assembly: GCF_006229205.1. Lineage (NCBI taxonomy): Eukaryota > Metazoa > Chordata > Mammalia > Carnivora > Herpestidae > Suricata > Suricata suricatta. The sequence continues at coordinate 43,810,985 of NC_043701.1, read as the reverse complement.
TCAGTGGCTCCCTATCAACCACAGGATGAAGTCCTAGGTATGTATGCAGCATGGCATAGAGGCCACCTGGCCCTGATCCCACTTCTCACTAGCCCTGCAACCTTGTCTAAACTCTAGCCATAATACTTGGGATTTCCATTAAATTACTGGCTCTTTCTCAATTCTGGCCTCAAGCCATACCTTCCACCTCCACTAGTGGGGACACTCCTCCCTTTCGGCCATCCACCATCCCCAGCTAAGATCTGCATATCTTTCTACTAATTTATCATCCTTATTTCCTTAAAAAGACATTCTGTCCCCTCTAAACTAAATAAACTCTTTGAGGGCTAGGACGGGGCTAATTTGTCCTCCAGAACATACAGGAAATGTTTAATAAATGCCTGCTGAAATCATCTTGTTATTTCATTAAGAAAAATAGTCCTGCTGCTCAAAAAGACTTCTGCGTGCTCAAACTGCCTAAAGACTGAAATCTCTTTGGGAAAGAAAGCCACCAGTGGTGGCATTTCTGATGAGGCTGAAATCCGACAACAGTCAAAAACTGGGTTCCCAGGACACGCAGATCTGGCATCCTCTGTGGGCGTACATCTAGTCCCACCTCCATTGACAGTTTCTTCCTTCCAGACAGTGGCATCAGAGCTGTGTTGTCACTCCCAGCAGGACAGGTGTGCTCTTTGCTGCTGTGTCACAGTGTGCAGCTGCAGAGGTTATGTGGCTTGGCCAGAATCACACTGGGTGGCGGATACCAAACAAGACACAAGCACTTATTATCATAGTTCTACAGCCCACCTTGGGCTTCAATGTATGGCTTTATGTCACCCTTGTAATGTACCCAATGTGCTGCTTCCAACATGGATGTGCATCAACTAAGATTGCAGTTTGGTTGCTGGTCCTGGGGAAAGTGCTCTTTCTTCTTCTTGAATTTTAGAACAGCATGCATCACATGTTGACTATCCTAATGCGAATGTGTATATCCTCCAAACCTTCACCCCAAATGAGACCTGAACAAACTAGGCTATAAGTAAAGTGCCTACAAAATAGCATGACACAAGGTCCTTCACACCTGGCCCCTCTCCAGACTCAGCAGGTACCAAATGCAAACATCTATCCCATGCTTATGCCAATATTTCCCATAATATTATGTTGCATGGAATTCTAAACTGGCATCATAAAATACCTTTGGTCAAATAAGTTATAGAAATGCTAGGTTACCAAATATGAAGAGGGTATCTTTACTGGAGGACCTCTGAGAACTTTAATATGCTAAGGTGTATCATGAACCTCCAAAGTAGGATATAGTATACAGAGATCCCCAGACTTGATGGACCATGGAAACCCTCACTCACCTTCTTCTTTGGTGGATCACCTTTAGGCACCAATGCTCTCCCAATATAACTTTGAAAATCCAGTTCTAGCCTCATGAATTCATTCAATCACTGAGCAGGTGAGACATTCCAATCAAAGCCAAGGAAAGAAGCATTAATGGTTTTGGAAGATTTTTTTTTCAAGCCCCCATCAGAGGGAAATACAAGGTGAAGTCAGACAACAGAATGTTAAACAAAAAATGTTAAAATATCTCCAAAACAAAAATTTTTAATCTTAAACTATAAAGCCATACAGAGCATCAAATCCTGCCAAGAGAATAAACTATTTATTCTCCTTGACATCTTCGGATTCTCTTCATGGTAGAAAGAGCACAGACTTGGGAATTAGATACACCTGCATGCAAATCTTGGCTTTGCTCCTGTTCACTGGTGCTAAACTGCCTTGTAGGGCTATGGTGAGAACTGCATAAGCAATGAATACCATCACATAACAAAAAGAAATTAACTCATGCCTTAAAATTATTATTCTTCCATGATATGGAAAACATCCCAATATGTCTTATGCAAATAGCCTATGCTCTTTCTTTATAGAAGTGATGGTTCTATTCCAAGCTTTGCTTTATGGCCTGGCACAGGTCAAATCCATATTAATAAAGACTCTCCAGGGAAACAGAACCAATAAGATATATAAATGATCTTATATCTATGCATATACAGTTGACCCTGAAAAACACAGGTTTGAACGGCATGGGTCCACTTATGCACAATCTTTTTGATCCAGTACAGTATTGTAAATATAGTTTTCTCTTCCTTATGATTTTCTTAACATTTTCTCTAGTTTGTTTTATTGTAACAAGACAATGTATAATACATACAACATACAAAATGTGTGTTAATTGATTTTGTTACTAATAAGTCTCCCAGTCAATTGGCTATTAGTAGCTAAGTTTTTGAAAAGTCTGAAGTTGTATGTGTATTTTCAGTGATGCAAGGGGTCAGTGCCCCAAACCTCAGATTCATGGTTCAAGGATCAACTGTATATGTTTATATGTACAGATATGATTGTATATATATATATATATATACTATGTATGTGTGTATTTTTAATGTTTACTTATTTATTTTGAGAGACAGAAAAAGAGTGATGGGGAAGAGGAAAGAGAGAGAGAGACAGAATCCCAAGCAGGCTCTGTCCACTCTGTCAGCACAGAGCCAACATGGGGCTTGATCTCATGAACCACGAGATCATGACTTCAGCTGAAATCAAGAGTTGGACATTTAACCAACTGAGCCACTCAGGAACCCCTGTGTGTATTATAAGGTGTTGGCTCACAAGATTATGGAGACTGAGAAGTCCCTAGATATGTAGTTTGCAAGTTGGATACCCAGGTGAAAAAGTCTGAAAGCCAGCAGGTTTGAGAACCAAAAACAGGTATTTCAATCTAAGTCCAAAGGCCATAAAGGACCATGTCCCAGCTCCCAGGCACAGGAAGGATGAGAAGTTCCCTCTTACTCACCCTTTTTGCTCTATTTAGGTCTCAAACTGACTGGATGAAGACCACCACATTATGGAGGAGAATCAACTTTACTCAGTCTACTGATTCAAATGCTAATCTCATCCAGAAACATCTTCATAGGCAAACTCCAAATAATACTGGGCCAAATGTCTGGCCACCTCACAATCCAATCAAGTTGAAACATAAAATTAACCATCACAACATCTAAATACAGCTACTGAATTAACTAAGTTGAGTAAATCTGGGATTTGGGGCTGTCAGAAGACCAATGTGCCAAGAAGCAAAATGAAATGCCAAATGACAATCAAATACTAGTGCCAAGATACCTAAATAACTGAAGGAATTATTTAGTAATCTAGCTACAATGAACTACTCAGCAATCTTGTCTGCTGCCCACTGACTGACTCCCAAAGATGAGTCGATCGTGCCTCCAACTTCAATACCAACATTTGGGGTCATGTAAATGAAAGAGAAAATGCTTTTAGCCATCAAACAAAGCATCCCAGGCTGACAGCAGTGTTTTGTTTGCTTGTTTTTTAATCATATAGCTCTACCCTGTTGGTGCATATTACAAGAAAAAAAAATGAAGCACCCCAGCAAACTTCTGCCCACACGGAAACGATGAAACATTAAAGAATACACTGAGACTTACACTGGGAAATGTGTGGGTGAATAGAAAAACAGTTGCCACAGGCACTAAAACCAACTAAGACCTCCATTCTGCTGGACTCTTCACACTCCATGTTTAATAAGAACATAAGTCACAAAGTAGCATGGCATAAACAGGGAGAAGGCCTAACAACTGCTGAGCACCGTTGTGCCAGGCAGTGTGCCAAGCCCTTTAAAAACAATGACCCACAATCCTGAGATAGATAAGCATTGGCTTTCCCATTTCATAGATGAGAGAACCGGAGTTCACACAAGTTAAGTGACTTGTCCTTGGAGAGCCTTTCTTTTTATGGACAATGAGAATCATATAAATGATTGTATTTGTCAACCTTTTGTTAAAGATGCCAAGAAACTCAAATTCAAATGATCTTAACATAATCCCTGCTTATGGATTTTATTTAATGTCTGTTTTTTCTTACACCCTGGTAAGCCACACCAAATCCTTTATGCATCAAAGAAGGATGGGTAGAAAAATGGATATTTAGGACTTCTGGAAGGATATCCAGATTTCTCTGATTCCAAAGCTCTTACTCCTTTTATTTCATTAACTTGGAAAGATTTAGTTGAATTAAGTTTTTGTTTTGCTGTTTTGCTCTGTTTAAGCATCCTTCAGGATCTTCTAGCATAAGTCTAGATCTATATACCTTGGGCCTGCTATAAACCTTTGAGCAATTTCTTATAGGATCACTCCCATTTTATCTCCCCTATTGCATGGGCCACAGTTCTTTTTCTACATCACTAAACTATCTGAAGAAGTTCATTCCTGGTGTTGAAATTTAAAACATCTACATAAGGCCATAAACGAATATTGAACTTATGATAAGACCTGCATGTCGCAAAATTTAGGGGGAAAGATATGAATGTCTGCAACTTACTTTGAAATGCATCAAAAAACATGCGGGAAGAATAACATGCATTGATAGACAATAGAACAATAGATGGACAGATCTGTGGAAATGCAAATATAGCAGTTGTTAGTTGCAGAGTCAAAGTGGTGCATAAGTGATATTCTCTGTACAATTCTATCACCTTAACTATATATTCAAAATTTTTCATTAAAAAATATTGGGGATTCATAGAGACAATGTAATGCCAGGGGCTGGGAAAGGGAAATGGTTTCAGTTTAAAATGATGAAAAGTCAGGGATGCATGTCTGGCTCAGTTGGTTGAGCACCCAACAATTGATTTCAGCTCACGATATGATCCCAGCATCGTGGGATCAAGACTCATGTCATGCTGAGCATGGAGCCTGCTTAGAATTCTTTCTCTCTCTCCCTCTGCCCTTCTCCCCAGATCACACACACTCTCTCTAAAAAATAAAATAAAATAAAATAAGTCTTTTTAAAAAGATAAAAAATTAGATCCAGATGAAAATCTATATGGAGAAGGTAGTAGTGATAGTTGAACAACAATATGAATGTAGTTAATGCCATGGAATTTGACATTCTAAAAGAGTTAAAATGATAAATCTTATGTATGTTTTACTACATAGAATTAAACAGACAGAAAAGAGAGGAGAGGAGAGGAGAGAGGAGAGGAGAGGAGAGGAGAGGAGAGGAGAGGAGAGGAGAGGAGAGGAGAGGAGAGGAAAAGAAAGAAAGGAAGGAAGGAAGGAAGGAAGGAAGGAAGAGACATTGAATTATTCGGCTGTATATTGCTATAGCAGCAATAATTGCTATTGAAAATACACAGAAGGAACAGAACAAAAAAAATAGATTTTCAAATATTTTTATATAAATACAAAAAAAGTGAAGTGAACTATATTATATACGCCAGACCAAAAATAGGTTTAAGTCTTTAAAAAATAAAAAGTTATACACAGATTATTTGGTTTCAGTAGAAGAAAGTACCTGAAAGGAGGAAATGTCATCTGTGGCCTTATAAAGAACCCTGGACTACATCTGATTTTGCTTCTAAAAATTTCCCCTAAATTACCATGTGCTGTTCATGTATGTTTCACCTCCACTGTGTTAATGCTGTCATCTGGAAGAAAAATGTGGAAAAGTGATAGAGAACAAAAGGAAGGAAGAAGGGAAGGGAGGAGGAAGGGAGGAAAGCAACATTTCTGTATGTCCCAGCAAACTTTAGGCTGTTTTTATATGGCATTTCTAAACAAAAACTTCTTGTTTGAGGAAATTAGTGGTATAAATTCTGTTTACTTCGATAGGAAAATAAATACATAGTTCTCACTGCTTCTATTAGTCACCCAATGCCATAAATTAAATTCCTGCCTGAGGGCATATTAATCTACTATGCCCTAAATTACACACTCATGCTCAAATGCCAATATCTACTAAAGGAAAAAGTAAAGATGATGTTTTATTTGAATTTTTCAGAAAGCCATGCAAATACGTCAGTCCTGGCTAAGTACATAATGCCTTACAGAGTCAGACATTGACCGCTAGAGTGATCCATCCATGACCCACCTACTTGCCAGAATAAGAAAGGCGAGTCCAAAACACCAGAGTATCTAAGACTCAACATGATCATACGTGCATACAAAACATGTGCATGCATGTGTGGAAACACACACACACACACACACACACACACACACACACATTATCCTGATCCTGACCTTCTCTTTGCTGAACAACTTAATCCCAAACTACAACCCTACCTGGGGCCAGACCTCAGGTGTTCCTTTGTTCTACCCAGTACTTGAAAAGAAAAAATTAGACAAACTGATTCAAACCCTTAAGAACTTGTTCAAATGATTCAACATCATCTTGCTCTAGGTAATGTAATGTCCACATGGCACAAAATATAGGATCAACTGAATGCCTTGATGTCACACTTGATGTCACTTTCCATGCTGGGATCCCTAAACATAAAACCATAGTGCTGGAAATGAAAAGGATCCAGATCCAAAATCTCTTGGCCCTGAATATAAATAAGTTGTTTTCCCCTCACTACTTTTTAAAATGTCTTTTTAAAAACTGTCACAAAAGGAGGTCAACCAGCTTATCAAGCATATAGATGTGATATCAACCAAAAAAGTTATTCTTACAGTGAATTCCCCACAGAGGAAATTACTTGTGAGTAATGATAAAAATTTGGTTTGGGTATTCTCAGATACCCAAGACATATTTCTTGGTCAAGACAATTGGAAGTTGGTTGGGTATCTAAATTTCTGGATTCTTCTACAAAATGATCTATAATACCAAGTATTCTTAAAACTCTTTAATAATTAGAAAAGAACTCTCCCACTGCATTTGTTCACTCGGACCACATTTATTGAGCACATTCTGGGGGTGTACCTAACACAGAGCATGATTCCTTTGAGGTTTCCTGGGAACAGAGGCCCCCTTTGTCATCCTTATCCACAGTAGTCTACTGAAGTTCTACTACATTTGAGCATGACAAGCTTGGGTTTGGATACCCATTTTGCCACTGAGCCACCATACTCTTGGGCAAGCTACTTAACCTCCCTGAATCTCATCTTCCTCCTCTACAAAATGAGGGAAATAATACTATTCTCAAAGGGTTGTTACAAGAATGTGGTTAGCAAGCCTATATAAAGCACCTGGCATGCTGCCTACCTCAGTCAATGTCAACTCACTTCCCTCCTTCCTTTCCTAGCTGTCAGGAGGCAACAGTTCAAGAAAAACTGTAGTCTTTCCTGAGAGGTCTACAGTGACAACTGCTCCCACAGCATGACATGCTACCAACAGGGAGACAGAGGGGTGAAGAGTGACTTTTGAGGTGACTGTTGTTTAGCCACATTATGTTTCTGTTGCGGTCTCCGGGAGATTGCTGCTGGAGGCACGGGCTACTCACCTGCTGCCAAAGGCAGGCCATGGAAAAGCTGGTTCATTATGAACATTTTTCACCCTGCACATGCATCCATGGAGATCTTTCAGTCCTCCCTTGACCGCCGTAGGATTGCTTCACATGGAGAAGTCAGAATTGAAGGGTTTCCTCAGGTGACTGAGGAGCATGTGACAGCCCACATAAAGCCATATCTGATTCAATAAGAAGTTCCTGCATAGGCTGGCTGAAATTCAGTTGCCACTTACAAGTATAGAGATTTCTTGGGCTAAAAGTACAGGTCCAGGGGATGCTGGTTAAATGCAATCAATTATGTTCAGGTTGCATCATCTTACCTCTCTGATGCAATACCCCACCCATAAGCATAAAAATGGACAAAAAGAATGTGGAGGAGAAACAGTAAAAGATTCCAACAGATATCTAAAAAGGAAGAAAGAGCAAAGAGTACAGTCTGCTGTGCTACCAAAGCAGAGAATACTGCAAGCACTCCTCTACAAGAGAAGTGAGTTGATTCAGCCTGCAGAATCCCAAAACCTGAGGAGTCAAGGTCAGTAGAAGATACAGATGAAGATGGAGCTGGGGACAGGGGTCTTAGCCTGCTTCGTATCCCCATAACACTGGCCACCAGACAGATATCTCTCACCCACTCCTGCCCAGCAAGAAGTTGGAAGATTCTTGAGAAACTGAAGAGCTCCAGAGAAAATATCACTAGATACCAACATGAGATTCTCCAAAGGGACCAGCCAAAAACTTGCCCAATTGCCCTACAGTAAAGCCCAATGGGTTAAAAGCCCAATCACATAGAAAGGGCTTGCTATTAGCTTTTAGTGGCCTTAAATATGAGTGGACAGACAACACTTACCATGTATTTAAGAAAATTTTTCAACATGGTAAGACTCAAAAATAGATATTAAAAAATATATATTAGAAAAGACAAAAAGAATTAACACAAAGATAGAAGATATGATTGGAAAAATCTAATATAAAGTAAAAAAGAGGTAGAAATGGAAAAGCATAGAAAAGACCTTTAAAAATAAGAGAACAATCCAGAATATCCAACATCTGACTGAGTAGATTTCTAGATAGAGGGGGAAAAAATGGAAAAGAAAAATTATCAGAGGAATAATGGAGTAACATTTCCCAGAACCAGACACAAATTCCTAGATAGATTAAAAGGGTCCTCAAAGTGCCCAGCATAAAAAGAAACAGGACATATATCAAGGCATATTATCATAAAATTTCAGAGCACCAGGACTAAAGAACATATACTAAAAACTTCAGGGAGAAGGGTAAGCTCACAGTTCACATAAAAAGAACTGGAATCAGGGAGCATCATCAGTTTTAATTCTAACCCAAGAACCTAAAGGCAATAAAACAATGACAACTGTTTGGAAAAAAAATATCTTTCTCAACCTAAAACTAAGCATAGCTAAAATTTCAAACAAGTATAAGAATAGAATAGAGACATTTTCAGACATGCGAGGTTTAAAAAAAAAATGTATTCTTTTTGTCAGGCATCTATACAGGATATACTACCCCCACAGCACAACTTGACTTCTTTCCTAAGCTGTATTTCCTTTTCTTGGGTCCCATATCAAGATAAAATAAAGACACTGAGTACTAGTGATGGAGCCAAAAAAGTAAGTTCACTGGCACGATGGAGGAAAAAAATAATTTTATTTATTGCATATTATATTCAATGAATATGACCGAATTTACATAACCAGTTTTTCAACATTAGGAGTTGAATTATTTCCAATATATATTTTTGCTGCTCAGTAACACACCATTATCTTTTTTTCTTTTTACCTTTTAACCCTCTTCATCCATTCTCTCACCCCCTATCTCCTGCCTCTGGCAATCACCAATCTGTTTTCTTTTCTATGCACTTGTTTTGTTTTATTTTTAGGATATAAGAGAGAACATATAGTATTTGTCTTTCTCTGCCTTACTTATTTCACATAGCATAATGCCATTGAGGTCCATCCAAGTTGTCACAAATGATGTCATTCTTTTTTATGGCTGAATAATATTATATTATACATATACACCACAATTTCTTTATTCACTCACCCATCAATGAAAAATTAGGTTGTTTCCATATCTTGACTGCTGTAAATAATGCTGCAGTGAACATGGGTGGGGGTGTGTATATCTTTTAATTTTCTTCAGATCCTCCATACTGTTTTCCATAGTGGCTGTACCAATTTATAATCTAAGAACCTGCCAGAGTCCTCCCATTCAGATTGTGACTGAAAGCCCCAATGCTCCCAAGCTGGTGAAAATAAGAGGCACACTGCAAAAGAAGATCTGAGCATGCCTGTTCAAAAGTCCCCATGATTGCCACAACCAATGAGATGACAGGAAATAGAGAAGGAAGGTATACTTCCAGTTTAAGGTGATAGACAAAACTTACACACTTATTCCCTCTCTCTCCCAAATTTCTACCTTAAGGCACAGGACACAAAGATAAAGAAAATGAGAGAAAACAGAATAGCAAAAATACTTTGAAACCTGGAGAGCCAAGAGATGAGTAGTAACCAACTCAGGAGACCCAAAAAAAACTCCCTAAGGGCTTAGTAGTTGGCAACAATACATTCCTCTGGAACAGGAAAGGAAGAAAATAAGCTAATTGGTTGAAAATCTGGTTAAGAATCACATCTCAAGATTTCCCTCTATGCTCCATATATAATACAATTCCTTTGCCCTAAAAAGTCTGAAAGATTTAGTATTGAGGGGGGAGGGTAAGTCAGAACAATTCTAGAGGGAGAGGAGATACCCAGCCTTCTTCCTCTTTAACTCCCAGCATTTTGGCAGATAAGCATTTAACTTCTAAACAAGACACTGGAAGAGTCTCCTCTGAGCAATCTGAACCAGCCAGAGGAGAGGAGAGGAGAGGAGAGGGGAGGGGAGGGGAGGGGAGGGGAGGGAAGGGGAGGGGAGGGACAGGAGAGGGGAGGAGAAAGGAGGGAAGAGAAGAAAAGAAAGGAAGGGAAGGGAAGAAAGAAAACAAAACAAAACAAAAAAGAAATTGATATCAGAGATCCTGCCCCCAAACAATTCAGCCAATCATGGTAAAGTCTGCAGTCTAGACTCTCTCTATCCATATATGGAGCTTATAAATGGCATTTTAGTGCCCCTTTCTTAAATATGAACAGCCAATAAAGAGATATCAGACATCTGAAGGAAGTCTCTAACATAAAAGATTGGGATGACGAGGAGAGACGGAGAGGAAAAAGAGAATTTGTAAGGAAATTAAAATTTTAAATGAAAAAAAAACTCCCCCCCGACACACACACCTTATAACCACATCAGTAGGGTTCCTATATAATGAAAGGATTACAGCTAATCGAACTGCAAGCCTCAGATTCCATTTAAGGAACCACCTGGAGAACCCAAAAGAAAGAGACAAAAACAAAGACACTAGAGACAAGGTTCACCTCTGACACCAGAGCTATGGTAAACATGATCTAATTCCTATAGGATTAGCCTTGGGATGCCTGAGTGGCTCAGTCAGTTGAGTGTCATTGACTCAGGTCATGATCTTACAATTCTTAGGGAGCATGAGATGGAGCCCCCCACCACTACACTGGGCTCTGTGCTGACATCGGGGAGCCTGCTGGGAATTCTCTGTGTGTGTGTCCCTCCTACTCCCCAATGCATGCACCTTTTCTCTCTCTCTCTCTCAAAATAAATAAATAAACATTTAAAAAAAGAATTAGACTTATCTACCTCCATTCCCTTTACCTAATACATAATACATAGCTTTTAACAAAAAATTACAAGCCATGCTAACAGCAAAAAACACAATCTGAAGAGACAAAATAAGTATTAGAACCAAATTCACATTTTGGAATTCTCAGGAAATTTAAAGTAAATATAATAAGGTGCCGTTTGGCTCAGTCAGTAGAGCTTGTGACTCTTGATCTTGGGGTGGTGAGTTCAAGCCCAATGTGTGGTATAGAATTTACTTAAAATAATAAAAAATTAAAATAACTATAATTAATATGCTAAGGGCCCTAGTGGAAAAAAGTGGACAACATGCAAGAACAGATGATAATGTAACCTTAGAAATAGAAACTCTAATAAAGAATAAAAAGAAAATGTCCCAAATTAAAATCACTGTAACATCAATAAAGAATGTCTTTATCCTAACCAAAGATGTAAAAGACCTGTATAATGAAAACTATAGAAAGCTTATGAAAGAAATTTAAGAAGACACAAAGAAATGGAAAAACATCCCATGCTCATGGATCAGAAGAATAAACATTGTGAAAATGTCATTATTACCCAAAGCAATCTACACATTCAATGCAATCCCCACCAAAATTGCACCAGCATTCTTCTCAAAGCTAGAACAAACTATCCTAAAATTCATATGGAACCAGAAAAAAAAAAACAAAAACAAATAGCCAAAGTAATATTGAAGAAGAAAACCAAAACAGGAAACATCAAAATCCCAGACGTTAGCCTGTACTACAAAGCTGTCATCATCAAGACAGTATGGTATTGGCACAAAAACAGACATGCAGACCAATGGAATAGAATAGAGAACCCAGAACTGGACCCACAAATGTATGGCCAATTAATCTTTGAAAAAGCAGGAAAGAGGATCCAATGAAAAAAAGACTGCCTTTTTAACAGGTGGTGTTGGGAGAGCTGGATAGCAACATGCAGAAAAATGAAACTAGACCACTTTCTTACACCATGCACACAAATAAACTCAAAATGGATGAAGAACCTGAATGTGAGACAGGAAGCCATCAAAATCCTAGAGGAGAAAGAGGAAATGGCCTCCTTAACCTCAACGGCAGCAATTTCCTACTCAACACATCCACAAAGGCAAGAAAATCAAGAGCAAAAATTAACTATTGGGACCTCATCAAGATAAAAGCTTCTGCATGGCAAAGGAAGCAATCAAGAAAACTAATAGGCAACCAACGGAATGGGAAAAGATAGTTGCAAATGACATATCAGATAAGGGGCTGGTATCCAAAATCTACAAGGAACTCACCAAACTCCACAACTGAAAAACGAATAACCCAATGAAGAAATGGGCAGAACACATGAATAGACACTTCTCCAAAGAGGGCATTCAGATGGCCAACAGACACATGAAACGATGCTCAGCGTCACTCAGCATCAGGGAAATACAAATCAAAACCACACTGAGATACCACCTCACTCCAGTCAGAGTGGCTAAAATGAGCAAATCAAGAGACTACAGATGCTGGCTAGGATGTGGAGAAATGGGCACCCTCCTACACTGTTGGTGGGAATGTAAACTGGTGCAACCACTCTAGAAAACAGTGTGGAGGTTCCTCAAAAAATTAACAATAGAACTCCCCTATGACCCACCAATAGCAATGCTGGGGATTTACCCAAGGGATATAGAAGTGCCGATGCATAGGGGCACGTGTACCCCAATGTTCATAGCGGCACTTTCTACAATAGCCAAATCATGGAAAGAGCCTAAATGTCCATCACCTGATGAATGGATCAAATAGATGTGGTTTATATATACAATGGAATACTACATGGCCATGAGAATGAATGAAATCTGGCCATTCGTAGCAAGGTGGATGGACCTCAAGGGTGTCATGCTAAGTGAAATAAGTCAGGTGGAGAAGGACAGATACCATATGTTTTCACTCATTGGGCTAACAGGAGAAACCTAACAGATGACCATAGGGAGGGGAAGGGGGAAAGAGAGCTGGGGAGAGTGAGGGACACAAATCATGAGAGACTATTGAATACTGAAAATGAACAGTGGACTGAAGGGGGAGGGGGAAAGAGGGAAGGAGGTGATGGTCATTGAGGGGGAGCACTTGTGGGGAGAAGCACTGGGTGTTATATGGAAACCAATTTGACAATAAACTATTACAAAAATAAATAAACATTTAAAAATTTTAAAAATTAATTAAAAAATAAAAAAATAAAAGTGAATGTGAGGGGTGTTGGGTGGCTCAATCGGTTACGTGTCTGACTTTGGCTCAGGTCATGATCTCACAGTTCATGGGTTCGAGCCCCACATTGGGTTCTGTGCTGACAGCTCTGACCCTGGAGCCTGCTTTGGATTCTGGGTCTCCCTCTCTCAACCCCTCCCCTACTCATGCTCTGTCTCTCTTTGTCTTCTCAAAAATAAATAAATGTTAGGGTGCCTGGGTGGCTCAATCGGTTAAGCATGCAACTTCAGCTCAGGTCCTGATCTTGCACTCTGTTGGTTTGAGCCCCGCTGTGCTGACAGCTCAGAGCCTGTAGCTTATTTCAGATTCTGTGTCTCCCTCTCTCTCTTCTCTCCTGCTTGTGTTCTTTCTACCAAAAATAAATAAACATTAAAAATTTTTTTAATGAAAAAATGTTTAGAGGTGCAGTAGGCATGACTTTGAGTAAATAATGAAAGAAAATGCAAAATGCTTATTGATTCATGATGTGATTTCATCTTAGCTTGGGCAAACCATGCAGTATTTAATAAATAGTAGCAGAATATTTACTATTGAAGCTTGAAAAGATGTGAGTTCTTTGTGTGCAATCTTTCATTTATGCATGTGAGAGGATTTTCTTTTTTTAATATTTTTACATTGTAGTACTTGTTTTGCTTGTTGGGGGTGTTTGCTTATTTAATACATTCCATCAAGGACAGAAATTACATGCTGGTTTTTTTTT
>NC_043701.1:43741908-43796940 GCF_006229205.1 Suricata suricatta | reverse complement strand
AATGAAGAGAAAATACTTGTAAGTATAGATATTAATCCAAGTTTAGCAGTTATTACTTTTTTTTTTTAACATTTGTTTATTTTTGAGAGAGAGAGAGAGACAGAGCACGAGCAAGGGAGGGGCAGAGAGAAAGGGACACACAGTATCGGAAGCAGGCTCCAGGCTCTGAGCTGCCAGCACAGAGCCCAATGCGGGGCTTGAACCCACAAACTGTGAGATCATGACCTGAGCCAAAGTCAGCCACTGAACCGATGGAGCCACCCAGGTGCTCCATAGCAGTAATTACTTTAAATGTGAATGGGGTAAGTATACCAATTCAAAGACAAAGACTATCATAATGACTAAAAAACAAACCCAACTATATATATATTTTACAAAAAACAAAACTACTATATTTACCTTCAGTGAGAAAGGGAAATAAGAACTCTTGGAAATTAAAGATATGATGAAAAGCAATTAAAACTCAGTGTGTCATAATACAGATTCTAAAGGACTCTTCCACAGAGTAAAAAGGGGGGAAAACACATAAAATTAAAAGAGATAAGAAAACTAGAGGATCAATCCAGGAGATAGTGAAGGCTCAAAGGGTTTGCTCAGGTCATGATTTCAGAAGAAAATTATAGAGAGGCAAGATCCTCAGACTCAATCCTTCCCTAAGCATTTATTGGGCACTGACAATGTTCCTAGTACCATGACAAACATCAAGATTTGGCTCTAAAACTGTATCAAATGGCTCCCTCCTTGTTCTAATAAGCATATGGGATGCATAGCATAAATGTTCATAATTTAGAAAATCTGGCCATGGTTTCTTCCTGCATCCCACATTGTCAGATATCAACCCAGGCCTCCTCTGGCCTGCTCCATGCCCACAGAATCAGGCTGGCGGGTTGTGCCAGAGCATGGAGACTTTAAATGGAATCTGAGTCACTCAGTGCAGTACACTGGCTACCATATGATTTTGTTCCAGTGTTTGTGCCTTCTCTTCAGTTCAGCCTTACCCTGGCACACATATATTCTATCTGGTCCACATTCCAGGATTTGAGGTAAAATAAGGCTCCTTGACCAAGGGAGCATGCAGGGAATTGGCCACAAATACTGTAGGAGCACCGGAGTGCGAGAGACACGAAAGTTCAAGCATGGGGTACATTTATCAAGTACCCACCCTATCCTGGGCTTGATGTCTCATTGGGGTACAAAAATTATCAAATGCATAAATACTTATGTACAAGAATTCTCTTCGACCATTGTTTATAATCACAAAAGCAAAAACAAAAATCTGGGAATAACATAAATATCTGAAAATAAGGAAGAGGTTTTTAAAATCATAATGTATCCATATGAAGAAAGGGACCACACAGACTTCAGTAACAACAGAAGTTTATATACATGGATAGATGGATAGATGTCTGTTGCTCTGGCAGGGGAAACGTTACAAAATAGTATATACTTGTGGTTCCATTTTTGTTTTTTAATAAAAGTACAGTTACAAAACAAATGAATAAACAAGCAGAAAGCAAAATGGGACCCATAAATACAGAGAACAAATGGATGGTTGCCAGAAGGAAGGGGGGTGGGAGATGGGCAAAATTGGTGAAGGGGAGTGGGAGATACAGGCTTCCAGTTATGGAATGCATATGTCATGGGAATAAAAGACACAGCATAGGGAATATAGTCAATGGTATTGTAATAGTGTTGTATGGTGACAGACGATAGCTATACTTGTGAGCATAGCATAATGTACAGAGAAGTTGAATCACTGTTTTGTACAGCTAAAACCAACGTGATATTATATGTCAACCAAATGGAAACTTTTTTTAAAAACAACATGTCTAGGAGTACCTGGGTGGCTGGGTCAGTTAAGTGTCGACTTTGGGTCAAGTCATGACCTCATCGTTGGTGAGCTTGAGCCCCTAGTCGGGCTCTGTGCTGACAGTTGAGAGCCTGGAGCATACTCCAGATTCTGTGTGTCATTCTTTCTCAGCCCCTCCCCTGCCTGTGCTCTGTCTCTCTCTCTCAAAAATAAGTAAGTGTAAAAAAAATTTTTTTTAAGAACAGCATGTGTAATTGATCTAAATAAGGCTTTCTTAACCTCAGTACTATGACATTTTGGACCAGATCAGTGTTGTGGGGGCTAGCCTGTACACTGCAGAATATTCAGCAACATCTCTGGCTTCTAGCCAATAGCTACCCCCCAGTTATAACTACTCAAAATGTCTCCAGACATTGTCAGTGTACTAGGGCATGGAGGTGATCAAAACTGTTTCCTGTCAAGAAACACTGCCCTAAATAAACAAGTCTGGAAGGGCACACAGTATAGATTTTGGTATTTGCTATTCAATAAATCTTAACCATGGTTGTCTCTGTGTGGTGACATAACAAGCAATTTATTTTATCTTCTTAGAATGAAGGAGACTTCTGAGGTAACTTCCAATTTTTTTAGCATGATCATGTCCATAAGGAATTGTTAACATTTAAAAAATATTGCATAGTCAAGCTGAAACAAAGAACTATCCTTGGTCAATGGAGTTTGTTAATAACCCAAAAATGAAATGTACAATTTCTGTGCTCGGATCTTGAATGTCTATACTTAGATACACACATAATAAAGATGATTTTTTAAATTTAGGGATTAACAGAATTTTGGAGATGAAATGGACCTCTGGTGACCCTCTAGTCCAGGAGTAAGCAAACTACAGCCATGGGCTAAAACCAGCCCATTATCTGTTTGTGAAACTAAAGTTTTTGGAGAACCCAGCCACAGGTACTATCTATGATGGCTTTCATGCTACATTTGCAGAACTGAGTAGTTGCCATGGAGACTCTCTGGCCCATAAAGCCTAAAATATTAACCATCTGACCTTTTACAGAAGAAGTTTACTAACCCTCCTCCCATGAATGACATCTCCTCTAGGACAACCAGCCCCAGCTGGAACTCGCCCAGGCATCAAGTCTTCACCAATGCAAGGGCAGCCCATTACTTCACTGGATAACTTGGAGTGACAGTATTGGATTATTGCTTCTTTAATCCCTGAGTGAAAACCAGCTCTTCAATGACATTCTTTGTCCCCACTTCTGCCTTCCAGAGCAACAGGCAACATTTCTACTTGCCCTTCCCCACTTCGACATCCCTGCTTCCTCTCACTGCACTTCCACAGATCTCATTAGCTCTACCTTGAAAATATATCCAGAACTTGACCACATCTCACACATGCACTGCTTCTGCAACACCATTTCTCACCCCGACTCTAGGCATAGCTCCTAACCAGTCTCCCCGCTTCTGCTTTCACCCCTCCTCAGCCTCTTCTCAGAAGAGGTGTCAAAAGGATCCTTTTAAAATTCAGGTTGAATCCCTCCCTTGCTCAAAACCATCAAGTGGCCCCATCTATCACTGAGTAAAAGGTGAAGTCTTACAAGGGCCTACAAAGGCCCCACATGATCTAACTCCATAGTCTATCACCCCTCCCCATTCCTGCCTTCCCACTCTGCTCCAGCCCACCATCCTCTTTGATATTTCTCAACTAAGCCCCTCCTTCAGGACTTTGCACTCGCCCTTCCCTTGGCCTGAAATTCCCTCTCAAGTGTCTGCAGGACTCACTTCCTCACCTTTTCAGGACTCTGTTCAGAGTTGCCCTCTCAGAGATGCCTTAATTGAGATTATAACCCCTCAACTCACTCCGGCACTCTCCACGCATTCCCTTTCCCTATATGACTCTTCTATAGCTCATCTCCATGTGACATGCTCTATGTGTTACTTATTTACTCCTAGCTATATATAGCATGTGAGCTAAATATAAGCAGGGACTTTTGTCTGTTTTTTTCACTGCTGTTTGCCCAGTGCCTAGAACAATGCATGGCACATGTTAACATTCTAAATACCTGAATATCCAGCATGCAAACTCACCACCATGGGTACACATGTTCCTTCCAATATATGCATATATATACCTGAATTGGCATTTTTTAAAATTATACTGACATTTTTTGAAGTATATTTGACATGCAATGTTATAGTAGTTTCTGGTGTACAACACAGTGATTCAACAATTCTATAAGTTATGCAATGCTCAACACAATTCTAGAGGTAACCCACAGAGAGTCAGTTCTGACTGGGAAAGTATGCGTGCATTCTCACTTACTATCTCCATTAGGAAATTGAGATAGTTGTCAAAGCTATATTAACTCTGCCTGGCCATAAGCTGACCCTGCAGAGAAGTGGCAGAGACCTGATCATTGCCCTCTACAAGGATTTACATTTCAAGATAGACATGTAGATGTGCACAGGACTAGGGGGCAACCAAACAGAATCATTAAACCAAGGAGAGTAATATATGTAAAAAAGGGGAAGTGTAATTTACAGGGGCACGAAAAGGCCGTGTCTGGGGCTGAGATGAGGTGTACCAAACCCATGTAAAAAGAAATCAATGAAGGATCATGAAACAAAATTGCCATGAAGGTCCTGTCATGGGCCATTGTTACAGAAGGTTCTTTCACTGCCCCTTGGAGTCAGATTATATGTAAAGAAACTGAGGTTTAGAAAAGTCATTCACCCAGGACTACAACACACAAGTATAAATCCAGGTGTGTCTGTCTTCAAAGCCCATGAACTTTCTACTAAATGATATCTATTACCAAGAGCTTAGGACAATGCTTAGCACATAGGAAGAGATATATGTCAGTACTGTTTTCATTACCAAATCCTGCTGCCTTGCGTGAAGAAACCATGTCACCTGAGCAAGAGTGGGTCTTTCCCTTGACTGACCAAAAGAAGACTGTAGCTACACTTTTGGCCCACAAGTCGCACTCTGCTGGCCCTTTTGGTCATCATCTCTTACCCTTTCCACCATTTCCCTCTCTCTCTGCCTAATTTAAAGTGAGAGATGAACCTCAATCTATACACCCTTATAATGATGATGCTGATGAATCATCGTCCCTCAAGATGGTGCTGCTGCCACCAACCCAGCAGGCTTTCAGAAACTGCCATCTGATTAAACCCCATAGACAGGTAGTATTTTCCAAACCACTGCATTTAAGATCTCAGAAACAGGTGTGGAAAGCAACAACTGAGCTTATTAGAAGATGACTTTCACTGCCAGAGAGGAAACTAAAAATCTCCTTAAACTCCCCAGAGAAATTTCAAAAACTCCAGAGTGGCTTGAAGCACAACTACACATTTGCTAGAAATAAAACATCTCACATCGAATGTACTCTCATTAAGCAAACAAAGCTGGAGGGTGCTGTTGGGAGGCAGTGGACTGACACAAATTACACTCGTAGTGAGGCCTTGCACACACACCACAGTGGGAAACAGGATTTGTAACCAGATGGTAGAACAAGACTTCTGAGAGTAAGGGCTCTTCTCATGCCTTCTCTGTCCCACAGCAAACTCAAGAGCACTCCGAATCAGACTCTAAAGGATGAACTATCTTAAAAGTCTGAAAAATGTAAGCAAACAAACCTATAAAGTACTAAAATTACATTATCACTAGTTCAAGTCCTTAGATTTTTAAGCTTGGAGCAGAGGGGCAGGTGTAGTGTGAAAATTAGGATGTTTCTAAGATGCCAAAGACTGTAGGTTTGATTATAGATCTTGAAATCTTCTAAAAATTATCAGCACCTTCATAGCATTTTAAAGACACAAAACTGTAAGTGTAAAGTGCTGATTATATTAAATTTGTCAGAACCTCACCCCCGTTCTACAAAACTCCCAGTGCAGGGAGTAGAGGTGGAGTGAGGTGGCAAGGAAGGGTGGCTTGGTCTCAACCAATTAGCCTGAGATTATGGAACCATGATTGACAGTTGGGTACTTCTGGAAGCACAGAAGTGTTGGGAGCCATGAACCCATGTAGTCAAATTTTGTTAGGGAAACTCGGGTTCAGACCAGTGAGGCAGTAGCCAGAACTGCAAGACAAGAAGAGCAAGACAAGATAAGAACAAGAACATCTTGGGAATAGGGGAGATGTACCCCCAACTCTGTGGGGGCTGGTCAGCATATGAATGGCACAATGTCAGAAGAAAGGCAGACAAAACAAGATTCAATAATAAACCCCTATAAGTTACTTGCCTGCCCACTATACAGGAAAACTCCACAGGAAAATGAATAAAGCTGGTTTTTCTTGATGTTCTCCCAACCTCATTCAGGTATCTTCATCCATTACTGTTTGCATTCATTCACAGCTACAATATTATCTTTCAACCAAAAAATCCATAATTCTCTGTTGCCAAACTCATCAGAATCTAAACTTTCTAAACACCCTGGGAATCATAAAGGAATCTCTGTATTAAAGATTGTGTCTCCCTCAAGGTGGTTATGTGTTCTCTCATGGTTTTCCCCCAATTCTAGATTCTAGAGCCTCCCCACACAGCCTTCCACCTCCAAAAGGATGTTTTCTCCTACTTCCTTATGTTATTTTCCTCCTCTTCCTCCTTCTCATTCTTCTTCAACTTCTTCTTTCCTCTTCCTCTTCTTTTCACATTTTCTTTTCCTTCTAGAGCTTATTGCATGAATGACAGAAAGTGATCCAGCTTCATTCTTAACAAATGTTTCATCAATGTTTCCAACACATTTTGTTGAATAAGCCATCCATTACCCACCAATTATAAAGCCTTATTTATTACATATAACACTCTTATATATACTTGGGTCCATTTCTGGACTTTTTACTCTATTTTCTTCATCTATGTTTATCTAGTGTTGAATCTGTACACAGTGCTTTAATCATTATAGCTTCATAACACATTGTTCTAATAGTGAACACCTTCCCTCATTACTATTTGTGGTCTAAAAATGATTTGTTCTTCTAGTTCTACTTTTTTAAGAGATTTACACAGAAATGGACATTGCCAACATGACACTTAAAAATCTGCCAAGAAGGTAGCTCTCATGTTAAGTGTTCTTACACATAAAATAAATAACTTGGCGGGGAGGGAGAAATAGATGCTGCCTTTTGAAATCAATTTATCTGGGATAGACTTTACTTGGTCATAATATTGTAAGATTCAATTTGATAATGTTTTTAGAACTTTTATGTCTATATTCAGAAAACAGACTGTCCACTAGTTGTCTTTGAAGTGAAATTTCTACAAAAATTCATAACTAAAATTTGCAAGGTTGAGATCACTATATCTTCTAATTTCTAAACTCTGTGGAGCTAAATATTCCTAAAAAGGAAAGATATGCCTAAAAACAACAACAACAACAACAACAACAACAACCAGACTAGGCAATTTGCCAGTGAGTCAACAACAGTATGATAATTAAATCACTATAGGATACAGTTATAAATGTAGAATAAATAAATAAGTAAATGTAGAATAAATTGAAATTTCTCCAATTCCTTTGCCCTCTCAGATTTTTCTTTGTACCCAGCTCTCTGAGGAGGAAAAAGATGAAAGTTGCATGGGCAGATTCTGAAGAGAACAGCCATCAGTGGAAAGAACTACACCTCCCAGAAGGCTTTGCACAGTGCAAAGATGTGACTTGTGAGAAGCCAATCTTGCAAAGCTGCACATAACTAAGGGATCAAGATGGCAGGGACAAAGTGGCATGGATGAGATAGGTCTGCTCAAGTAAAAGTGCAAGAAAATCCCAAGAGATTTGGAGTATTAAAATGAGAGAATAAGGGATTTTTTAAAAGAAGATTCTTAGACCAAGCCCTTAAAGTCCCTAAAATATTACAGAAGTGTGAGTCAAGAAAGTTTTATCCTTAAATGTGACATTTCTCTGGGGAGAAACTTAAGTGTTTTGAAACTTGAGGTGATGTTTTGATAGCGCTACTGTAGTCAACCCATTCCCCCTTTTATTTCTGTGCCCAGGTTTACTATGGGGTGCTCATATACTACTCAGTTTGTAGATGATTTGATGTACTTCTCTTTCTCCTAGTACAGAGCTTTCCCTACCACACTCCTAATGTGCTCAGCAAACCCCATAAGATAGTACACCTGCTATTCTCAAGGGATGGGAGTAGTGTGTCCCTGCTGCTTCTGATTAAAGCTGATGCATCATAATAACCAAGAAGCAGGCAGGGGTTTGTCAGATGTATTCCAAGTAAACTCTGTAATGACCTCCCCCAAAGGCAGGGGGCCTGCTCATAATAGACACATACATATGTAAAACAGCAAAAGAGAAGGTGCCAGAGTTTTTCTGCCACCTGTATTTTCCTCTCCAGATTCTACCACCTGGGGTGAGAGTGATGATGAGCTGTGGGAAACACAGAAGGTGCAGTAATCTTGGAAAGCTGGGAACTGAGGGAGCAGTGAGCTAGAGTCAGAGGAAATCAGAACAAGAGAGGTTGGTCTGAATGCCCTTTCAGTCCAGAGTCCCTATCAGGTGATATGTTGTGTCCTCTTTTGCCATTGCTTTGGACTACAAAACTATAGAATTACAAAACGTGTGCTCCCTACAACCCTATAGTTATTTCTTCCCAGAGCTTCAGTCACACTTCTGGACAAATGCATCAGCAGCACCCTATCGCCCATTCCATGGCAATAAGGTAAGCATTAGAAGGGAGTGCTTAGCACTCCTCATCTCGCTGTGACTTCCTCAACCATATGGCAAAAAGCATTTTTATTTGCAAGTTATTACTCAACTATGCAAGCAAAAAGCTCTGCTTCTCTGCTTCTTGGAGCACGCAGATGCAGGATGTAGAAATCAAAACCCTTGCTCAGTATGCATCTGGAAGCCACTTAGAGGAAAAACATCCTTGAAATTTCTACCTCTCTTGACATGACATGATCATTCTTTCTGTCCAACCTTTAGATAGATTCTGATTTAAAGGTCAAGGAAAAAATATTAATCTCAAGCAGTTTGGCTGGCTAGGGTTTCCAAACTATCTGACCAAGAGCTATCTGACCAAACTTCACTAGTGATAATAACTCTGGGAAAACTATCTCATGTGTAAATGGGACTTTATAACTTGTAAGGGATTTTGTGTACATGATCCCTGTAGGCCTCGGGCCTAAGGTACAGGTTGATTTCCTCTTTTATAGACAATAAAGCCTAGGCCCACTGCAGTTGTTCAAAATTATTACCAGAGCTATAAGTAGAACTTAAGCCATCAACTCCAATATAATACTCCTTCATCTCTTGGTTTCTTCAAGTCTTTCAAACTTATAACAATTATTCAGGTTGCTATGTATGTGAGTATATACATGGGCACATATACACATGTGTGTTCCAGGATCTATATGATGTCCCTCCTCCACTCCTGATATTGCTCATTTTGTCTTCTCTCTTATTTTCTTGATCAATGAGGCAAGAGGTATATTTCTTATGATAGGTTATAGTCAAAAGTTTCAAAATCCACTACTTACCATTTTCTCCTAAATGACTATAGAAATTCTGGAATAGAATGAATTGTTGAGAAATTAAGTACCATGCTTTTAATTTCGGTGTAGGATGTTGGAAACTCATTAGCCAAAAGAATTAAGTCTTAAGGAGAAAATCCCCTTCCACTTCCAAAAGGGAGCTGGGCTCTATGTCTTTGAAGGCTGGTTTCTGTTACTCTCAGGGAAGAGTTAATAGGCCAATACTCTAGGAGAAATTTCCAAGGAGAGGACAGATGCAACAACAGGAAGAGGGGCCTGTCCTTTCCCTAAGAGTTAGAGTTCTAGAACCGGGGAAGTCATGTGAGTACATTGGGGAAGTAAGACGTAAGTGAAGAGAAGTAGGAGGTTGCATAGCATCACCATGGTCAAGTCTACCAGAAGGGATCTTAGCAGCATCATGATAGACAAGTATAAAAGTAAAGCCTGACAGACATAAAGAACCAAGTCTCAACTGGAGCATCTAGGAGCACAAGAAAGGATATGAGTGATGGTGACCACCACAGAATTAAGGTCAAGTCCTTTCTTTTTTTCCCAAGACACACATAACTACAGAGACCCTTGCAAGATTCCGTAGAGAGGAGAACTCCCCATAAAAATGAACATTAGAATTTTTTTTACCAACCATAGCTGGTGTTGTTTAAAACCAGGTTTGATTTCATTTAGAAACATAAAATAAAACATGACATATCTTGTATCGCTTTGCAGTTGTTGTATGCTATTTGTGATACTATGGTGATATGATTGACTTTGGATCCTACCCAGAACTACTTCTAGAAGGATTCCTCCAGGATGGAGAGTAGTATCAAATGCCAAGTCATATATGAGAGGGTATCCAAGGCATGGAGACCGGGGAGTTAAAAGGTGCCAGATTTAATGGCAAGCTGAAAATGAGTTTTTCTTTTCTCTTCTGTCCCTGTCTCACTGAATACCTGCTTTCCACACTGATTCATGGATATTCTTGGACATACTCTGTTTATACTAAAATTCCAAGTCTATGAAAAGCTCAAGAGGATTCTCAGGGAACTGGAAGAAATAAAGGGAGACTGCAAACACTCAAGCTACTAAGCCAACACTGTCATCTAGAAACATACAGAATGACAGTGAAAAACCCCAGGTTAAGCCAAAGTCTTAAACATACCTCCAGATTAAGGCTCCTACTGGGAGCTGCCAGAGGGGGGTCTCAGAAAAGCAATAGTGTAATGGGAAATGCTCCAGTTTCCATAACAGCCCAAAACTGACCATCCCATGAGTAAGAGGGAATTCCTTCTGCCTGACCTGCTTCAGCTGGGGTATCAGTTCTTCTCTGCCTTCCGACCCGAACTGTTCTTTCTGGGTCCAAGCTTGCAGGCATTTCAACTAGAAGTAAACTATCAACTTTCTGGGGTCACCAACTTGCCAACTACAGATCTTAGGACTTATCAGTCTCCATAATCACATGAGCCAATTCCTTATTTAAAAAACCTCTAACTCTTAAATATAGAGGACAAACTGAAGGTGGTTGGAGTGGCTGTGTAGTGGGGGGGGCAGTTTGAGCTAAATGGACATTTGTTGTTGGGATGAGCACTAGGTATTATATGCAAGGGATGAATCATTAGATTCTACTCCTGAAATCATTATTGCAGTATATGCTAACTAACTTGGATGTACATTTTTTTTAATAAAAAAAACATCTGATCACAAACTATCAAACTAGGAATTAATACAATTTTTAAAATATATACGTACTTATATATATAGTAGATCTTCTGTATATCATACATATATGAGAGAGAGAGAGAGAGAGAGAGAGAGAGAGAGAGATAGATAGATAGATAGATAGACCGACCGACCAACAGATAGGAAGATCTTCTAAAGAATATCTTCTACCTAAAATAAAAATCTCTATCTATACATACATTCTAACTGATACAGGGATTAATGTGGAAAGTCCATTTAAGAGCTCCTCAGCATGCAAAGAAAAACACTGAGGAAAGTGCTTAAGTATAATAGGAGCTTCTAAAGAAAGAGCAGAATCAATGAAACAAGAGTAATAATCAAATGCATAATAGAAGAAAACTTCTCTGGTTTGTCTGCAACTGCTGTGACTGTTCTAAAGAAAGAACAAATAAGAACTCAAAAAGAAAAGTAACAAAATACATTACAAAAACTAATAATTTTCCTATACACCAAGAATAATTAAGATAATACAATGTGAAAGGAAGGTGGGGGCTTTCTAATAGCAACAATAAATATAAAATATCTAGAAATAAGCATAACAAGAACCATACAAAAAAATTGATGAGGTGTCTGAGTGGCTTAGTTAGTTAATTGCCTGACTTGAGCTCAGGTCATGATCTACAGTTTATGGGTTTGAGCCCCATGTCGGTCTCTGTGCTGACAGGTCAGAGCCTGGAGCCTGCTTCAGATTCTGTGTCTCCCTCTTTCTGCCTCTCCCCTGCTCACTCTCTGTCTCTGTCTTTCTCAAAAATAAATATTTAAAAAATTGATAAAACCTTCCTGAAAAACATAAAGGAGGACTAGAATAAGCAGAGAGCACACCAATCCTGAACTAAAAGATTCAATATTGTAAAGATGTAAATTATCCCTAAAGTAATCTATACATTTAATGCCATTTTAATAAGATTGGGGGTATGTGTATCAGAGACTATAAATTTTTCCTGAAAGATTAAATGCACACATTGATTAAGATGTTTCTGGGAAAAAGAATCCATAATAAAAGGAAATTCACCCCAACCAGATCCTAATAGATATTTTATAAAGCTATAGTAAATAGAACAATGTAATGCTAAAGCAAGCAAGCAAAAAAAAAAAAAAAAAGAGGGAGATTATTGGAGTTAAAAAAAAAACTGAAGTAGACTTCAGAATTTAGCATATAAAAAGGCGGCATTTAACACTAGTAGAAATAAAATTGTATTGGTGGGGGTGGGTCAAGTTCTACACTGACCTTATTTATTTTGTTCTTTTTGTTGACACCTTCCCCTCCAGCCCTCAGAAGTGGTTAGTTCAGTGTAATAGAAGAGCAATAGAGGGTTTGTGCAGGACTATGAGAATAGTGGCTACTGACCTGTTCATATTTCTGCAGTTCTATGTGATAGATATGTCTGATCTGGCTCCATAACCTGAGTGTTCAATACCTCCAGAGGCTGCCCCAGGTGCTGCCACAGATCCCCAACTTTCTCAGGACCTGAAACCCCTTATGCCAAAAGCATATTGTCCAGTCTCATTAGCTGGGGATTGGGAAGGTCTTCCTTCTGGGCCCCACTGATGCTGAGACCTGCTTTCTCTTCGATCTCACACAGGATACCAAAGAGTGCAGGTTCCATTCTGTGACAGTTCGGGGCATGTTTCTTTGCTTGTGCCTCATCCAAGCTCTGGTTGGTGATGGTCATGATCTGACAGAGGATGTCGCCCATGTCCTGCTTCCTGCCACTGCCATCCGCCCCTTTGTGGGCATGTTAGGGAAGGTGGCAAGGCCATCCCCCCTGCACTGAGTGGACAGCTAGGTTCACCCTGGCCAGAGTCGTAGCATCCGGCATCGATCATCCATCTCACCGCATGCGAGAATGCAAGCAGGGCTTTTTCTCTTTCTCTTTCTTTCTTATTTTTTTTTTGAAGATAAAATTTTAAGAGTTGGTTTTCTGTTAGCAATTTGGTAAAAAAAAATTAATTTAGTGCCTATCTTATGCAAGACACCCAAATAAACATGCGTGTATTAAATATAAATTTTAAAAATGGAGCCACATGAATGCTAAATTACAGCTCAAGGAACTACTTATAAAATATGAAAGTGGAAACTTTATTTAGAAAATTTATTTTTATAAGGATGAAAAATAAAAGGATTGAGAAATCTGACTTTATAAGAATCCCTATGTGTCAACACATGACATAAAATTAAAAGTATACAACATGAGGGAGAAATTAAAACATGCATGAGATAAAAATGTCATAATTCTTATTAATTAAATAAGATAAATATATATTATCAAGAGACAGACACAAAGAGAAGGAATTCAAATGGTCTATGTAAGATTATAAAAATGTTCAACTTCATTATTCATTTTTAAAGTGTAAATGAAACAATGATAATGCTTCTCTACCATCAAATTGACACTGATTTAATTAAATGCTCTTTGCCTAAATTGTAGAACATGGACAATCTCTTGAACTATTGTAACAGTAATACCAACATTTATGACACTTCAGGGGGAAATATGCCAACGGCCTAAAGTCAGTGTACAACTATTGCAGGAAAAGCTCTTTAGTAAAGTAATTCTATATTTAGAAATTTATTGTTAGGAAATAATTATATAAACATTTAAAACTGTTTATCACAATATTAAACACTGCAGTTAAAAATGAGGAACAATCTAAATGACCAACAACTGGGGATTTGTTTTTAAAACATAGTTTACAAAATCATTAAAAGTGACGCTGCAGATTACTATTTGTCACATGAATTTTTTTTACATAACTGATCATCTTTGCTCCCTCCTGTGCATATTATTTTCTCACTCCTTAAAAAAAATAGCCAACACTGAATATCACTATCAAAACTGTGCTTAAGCACTCAATTGTGCTGGAGTAAAAAAAAAAATGGTTGAGATCAATGTACTGAAGATGCACATTTACTGACATGGAAAGATGCTCCTGATACAGCATTCATGCAGGAAGCAAATTATAATTTGTTTTATAATTATCACTTCAGTTAAATAAATTTAGAATTATAATTTATAGTTTAAATTATAAAATTATAAAATTGTTTGTTTTTGAGAAACACATACACCAACAGTAAAAAGATATAAAAGATATTGCAATGGTTATACTTGGGCTTTGAAATTACATTTTTAATTGTTCTTTTTTCATTATTTTTATATTAATTTCAATATATTAATATACACTTATATGCTTACCATATAAGTATATTCTTAAGTCTATTTCTTTTTTTTTAATAATCTCTATACCCAACATGGGGCTAGAACTCATGACCCCAAGGTCAAGAGTCATATGCTCTTCCAACTAAGCCAGCAAGAAGTCCCCAAAGTCAGTATATTAATAAACATGTAACATAACACTTTTGTAACAAGAAAAAAATTATTTTTATTTTGTTAAAATACAATTGAAAATTGCTCTCAAGTTTCTCTTTATCAAGATGTTACATTGGTAGTGATTGATCAAAAGAAAAAAGTGACACTAATGAATCACTCTTGCTTTTTCAATTGCCTTGCAGTTAATTAATTTTTCTGAGATTCAAAACTTTTTGCACTTACTCTCTTCAAGTTAACATTAACTTGAAATAGCATAAAACTAGTCTTATAATAGTATAACTTATTTACTGCTTTCATTCAAAGACCTTAAATTGTTTTAATGGACTTATAGATTTCTTCTTCTTCTGAGTTAAGACAGAAGTAATCTTCCCAATGACTGTTACCTCAGTTCAAGATTAAAATGGAGCACACATTGTTCCAGTATAATTAGGCCTAAAGTTCTTTTATAGGGTACCTTACAAAGTTAGAGAATTATAAAATTGTGATTCCAAGCTTCCAAGCTTCTCCTCTCTGTTACCTAGAAACAACACACCTCACTCAATAATAATGGAAACATGGTTCCAATACATAAGCCCAAAAATCAATCTCACTGCTTACTTATACTAATTCTTTAATAGTATAGATTTCTCTTTTGGGTTGTTGTTGTTGTTACAGAAAATAGTGCCAAATGTGCAAATAAGAAAAGGCAAAGCCAACAAGAATGATGTCTCTTTCACATTCAAAACAACTGTCTTTCTGTCTTTTGCTTATTTAAAGAAGCTATCTGTCCACCTTCATAGGGAAAAACACTATAGATTCTTTTCATGGAACAAATGGGAACTCATATTTCTCCATTACAAAATATAGAAAGTAAGTAATGAAGACAAGAAAAATTCATTACAAATTTGGTCAAGATATGAATACCATGCAGGTGCAGAAAATAATGAAGTACTTAAGGACCATCACCATGTTCATTATATCGAGGAAAAGAAGGGGTGCAAAGGCATTAAAAATTATAGCAAAGACCTTAAAAAACTATAGCCTCTTTCCCCTTACTACCTCCCAACTGACCAACTGATAACAAGAAGTACCAAAGCTTCTCCCGAGTTCATGCTCTGCCCAGTCGCCATTACACTAACAATGATGATTAAGTACATCACTTTTACTAACTTATATTGGGCATTTTGTGTTCTAAGTCCTGTTTCACGTTAGTCCCTTGAAGTTGAGGAGGTCAAGATAAATCTGTGGATCACCATGGGGTGCTGGAACTGTCCCACAGGTTATGAACCTCTTACTAATTTCCCCACGTGGATCTGCAGACAAGCCTTCCCTTGGTGTCTAAATGGCTTTCATCTGTCCTTCAAACATCACAACTCAAGATGCTCCCTGAATCTTTTATACTTATTCTCAAAGTGAGAGCCCTGGCACATCCCCTATTAGAGTATTTTATCATGCTAAACGGCACTGATTGTTTGAATGTCTGACTCTACTAGTCTCACAACATAAGGTATATATGTAATCACCTCTGTATCTCTAGGGTCTGGTCCCCAACCCAATTCTCAGTAAGGATAGTAATTTGTTCTTGAGACTGATTCATTGGATGGATGAAATGAAAAATTTAAATTATTAATGTTTAGAAAGAAGTAGATGTCTGGTCATTTGTACATCAGAGATGAGCCTTGAGCTCCCATTAATGTATGAGTTACCTTTAGGAGCCCTGATGAAGCCATCTTCTAGAGTCAATGAGTCCTATTAGGCCCAACTCATTCACTCTCTGCCTTGAGAAAATTTACTTATATTGAATTTCAAACTGATTTGATAATATGATTCATGATAAGGTACCTTCCTGAGTCTGTCTTCTTTTCCTCCTAATTGCCATTACCCAAGTTCAGCTTCTCCTTGTCTCTAAACCACAGACATTACTTTCCAAATGATGGCACACTCTTCCTTTCATTCTTATATTAGCACTTCCAGGCATTATTGTAGACAGTGGAGACAGCAGTGAACATGACAGACATGGACCATAACTTCATAGAGTTTACAGTAGGGTGAGACAGACAAAGAAAATTCAGGAACTCTGAAGGTAGATATCATAGAAATCATGTAATGTACAGAAAAAAAGTATATTGAAAAAAATTAAAAGAGTCTTAAGACTTGTAGGAAATTTCAGAAGATCTTCCATAAAAGTAGTGGGTCCCAGAAGGGGCAGAAAAAGAAATTTGGCCAGAAGAAAATAATAGAAAAAGTGGCCCAAACTTCCCAAGTTTAGAAAAGACAAAATAAATTACAGATTAAGGAGCTGCCATGGCATAATCAGTTAGTACACAGTACCTACACGATAGTGCAAGCAAAAAAATGTACAGATTCAGGAAGAACACATTCAAGAAAACTACATCTAGGTACATCATAGTCTAAGTGTTAAAACAAAAGATAAAGACCTGGGACAGATAAAATCAACTAAGGTAAGGACAAAGAAGAAGATGAAGACCAAGCTACAGGCTTCTCTAAAATGGTGATGTCAAGTAGAGGATGAAAAGCCAGTAGATAAGACTGAGGAAAAGAAAAAAGCCAATGAGGTATTTAAAAAAAGAGGGGGTGGTAATCACATGACCCAAAAGAAAAGGTGTTTTGAGAAGGAAATGGTTAACTGTGCAGCATGTAGTAGCATGGACCAAGTGAGATGAAGGCAAAGAAGTGGCAATCACATTTGGCAACACAAGAATCAGTGAAAACCTAGAGAAGCGCAGTTCCAATGAAGAGGTTAGAAAAAAAAGTATAGGAGCCTAAAGAGGTTGAAGAAAGAAAGGAAGGCAAAGGACTTCATTCTTCACTCTGATGAGAGAGAACTTCTAAATTGGAAAATTGATTATGACTTATTCCTAAGTAAAGCCATTCCAATAGAGAGACCTAAAGTCCAGAGGAGGAGGAGGAAGAGGACGTGGAGGAGAAGGAGGAGAAGGAGAAAAAGAAGAAGAGGAGGAGGCGGAATGAGGAAGAAGGAGGAAGAAGGAAGAAGAAGGAGGAGGAAGAAAGGAGGAAGAAGGAGGAAAAAGGAGGAAGAGGAGGAAAGAGGAGGAAGTAGTAGGAAGGAGGAGGAAGAGGAGGAAGGGGGGTTGGAGAAGGAGAAGGGGAAGAATGAGTTCACAGCAGATTATGGGTCTTGAGTGTTGCTTCCCAAAAAACATGCCAATCTAGAAGAAACACTAAAACATCAAGGGAAATGTAATGCAATGCATAAAAATGTGTTCCCCAAACTCCTCTCATAGCCAGTCCTATAGGTTGTTGTAAAGAATGCTTTGAAAAACGTTTTGGAGTAGTGAGTAGTGAGATAGCTCATGGGAAGTTTTGAAGAAAGCACAACCCTCTATGATCAGCCCCAGTAACTTTAATTCATGCTCCCATTTTTGCTCCCTCCGTTCTCAGAAGTGTCCAGCATATAGTAAATGCCCAAAAATATTTGTTGAAAGAGTGAATTGCTTCAAAATAACTCAATGTTACTTCTTCCTTGGATTTTATATCTCATCAAAGGGCTCTTTCTGATAAAAATGCATATTTAGTTACAAAGAGAGAGGAGCCAAAACAAGCATGCAGCAATAACAGTAAGGTCAAAGTTGCTGAAATGTTGATCCAAGTTGAGGTAGCCTTAGCTCAGTTCCTCACACCCAGGAAAAATCTATACTGCGTCACTCACAATATGCATATACAAACATTTAGCCATTATTTTGTACACATGAAAGTAATGTAATGTTATATGACAATTATACCTCAATTTTAAAAGTCTCTACTGAAACATAATTAAACAGAAGTGTCTGGGCCTAACAATCTAGTCTATGCCTCTTTTTCCAAAAAGTTGGCTTTATATGAAAAAGACATGAAAATTTCATTTGTTTAATTGAAAGTAGCTTGGTGTTGTTTATTTAGAAGTCCTTAATAGAAAAGGAAGCAACTACATCCAGAAGACTTTCCTTTTAAACCCCACATTTATAAAGCACTGTATTTTCTTCATGTAGTTCACCCTTACTCACAGAGTCATGTATTCATTCATTCATTCATTCATTCATTCATTTTATTTCTGTATATAGTAATCCAGGATGGGACATAAGAATATCATAATGTTTTTATAAAGTAAGGGTCTGGTTCAATAAAGACCCTTCAAAACACTAAACACAATATGTATTGTGAAGGAAAGTGTGCTTCCATAAAACAGGTTTTTATGCTGCAAGCAAAGATGCATAGCGAGCAATCCAAAGCAATCTAAAAATAGACCAGGATCTACCTCTAGCCCCGGCACTTTCCATCTTCACTCTCCATTTAAAAAAAATGTCAGCTCACCTAGTTCTTCAAGGGCTGTGCAATTGCAGCACCCTTGGAGACCATGCTCCACTTTCAGGACAACACAATCAAATTAATTCCTGTCATTTGCTTTACTTGGGTGTCACCATTATTAAAAAGCAATGTGAAGACTGCCTGGAAAAAAAACTGATTAGCAACCACAGTTAAATAAAGGCTCTGAAATTGAATAATCAACTAGGTGAAGGATGGATTCATTGCAGCTGTTGTATTTCCTCCGTCCCCTGGAGAAGAAGCAGATGGAGAGGTGACCAAGGCTGTTCATCATCAGATTAAATAATGAAAAGAGCCAATAATATTTTCCACTTTAATATTTGTTATTCAATTCACTCAACCTATTATTCAAGTTGTGTCTACATCAGTTGAAAGAGTGTTTCCTCTATGGAAACAACATTAATAGGGAATACATTAGGGCAAAGTGTCTGTCCATTTAATTCACAATCTACTCCTACTCTCCACTCTCTTTGACATCATTCCAGTATGTACATGGCAATGGTTACTGACAGTAAATAAGAGGCATATATCAATACATAAATGTTTACATTTCTGAATGATCAAAGAAATTCTATTATAATTTATATAATTCTTTCTATAACTACAATGTAGCACATCTTTCTTGTTGAGATCCCCAAGCTCTTCAGTGATAACTTATGAATTGAGTCTATTTATTTTGTATTTCACAACTTCCTATGAGAGTTTAGCATGGTCGTTTGTTAAACATCTTTGGCAAAGGGAAAAGATACTAAAATATAATAAAGAACAACAATAAGAAAAAGGTAACCGTGGATAATATAAATAGAAATGAATTTTGAATCAGGAGTTCTGGGTTCAAATCCTAGTTTTAAATCTTTTGAAACACATATTGTGAATGTTCAAGTAAGAGTTTTATTGAGCCAAATACTTATTTTATTAAAAAAACATTAAACTTCAACTAATGTACCACATTACACAGCAGTAATCTAGTCTATTGTCTAAAAATGAGGATGCTACAATCACTTCTAGATTTGTCATAAAAATTAAATGGAATAACAAATATGAAGGGGATATTCCAATATAAGGTACTACTATTAATATCAGTAGATTTTTTTTAATGTTAACATTTATTTATTTTTGAGAGAGAGTGAGAGAGAAAAACAAAGCACGAGCAGAGGAGGTCAGAGAGACAGGGAGATACAGAATCCAAAGTAGGATCCAGGCTCTGAGCTGTACACATAGAGCTCATGTGCGGCTCAAATCCACAAAAAAATGAGATCATGACCTGAATTGACATCAGACACTTAACCAATTGAGCCACCCAGGCATCCCAATACCAGTAAATAATTAAATCAACAGATTGTCCAAACTCATTTGGACCAATGTTCTCCCACCAAACCTTTACCCAAAACATAAGCTATAATCTTTTGCTATTTGAATTTAATGCACTCTCCTTTTCCAACCTTCTGGTTAATGAAGGTGTTAACAGCTAGGAAATGCAGAGTACTGGGCAGACCAAGCCAAGAGAGAAAATAATAAGGCTGGAGATAATCATTCCCAGAATATCCAAGAGTTGAGGTTTGTAAGCATAAATGAGTAGACACAAGACATGTTAAATACCAACTAAAACTCATATTGCAAAGGTAGGCACATTGAGAATCATTAATTCCAGTTTATATAGATCAACTGACAACTTAAGGTAAGAATTTTTAAATGTTGACCCATAAATCATTTTGATGTGTTTTATTTTTCAACCAATCAAGTTACCCATCAAATTATGAAATCTATACATAGACATTAGTAGTCCTCAGTTTCTAACTTCTTCAGAATTTTAAAACTGGAAAAATCTGGAGAATAATCAAGAGCACTGGTATCTACTAGGGCTTTCTACAGTGATAGCAATGTTATATAATTTTTACTGTCCAATATAATACCAAGTAGCCACATGTGGCTATTAAACATTTGTAATGTGCCTCGTGCAACTAAGGAGCTAAATTTGTAATTTTACTTAATTTCAACTAATTTTGGTATAATCACTTTAATATATATCCTCAGGGTTGGTTCTCCAGAAGCCATTCAGCCATGCTTCAGAGAGAAATTCAAGACTTCAGGAAGAGGAAATGAAATATGGCCATTTATAGCACAGTGGATGGACCTCGAGGGTATCATGCTAAGTGAAGTAAGTCAGGCAGAGAAGGACAGATACCATATGTTTGCACTCATAGGTCTAACAGGACAAACCTAACAGAGGACCATAGGGAGGAGAAGGGGGAAAGAGAGCTGGGGAGAGTGAGGGATACAAATCATGAGAGACTATTGAATACTGAAAATGAACTGTGGACTGAATGGGGAAGGGGAGGGAGGGGGAGTGATGGCCATGGTGGGGGGTACTTGTGGGGAGAAGCACTGAGTGTTATATGGAAACCAACCTGACAATAAACTATTAAGTTAAAAAAATATTTTAAAGGAAGAGGGAATAATGATTCTTCAGATATGTTTTAAAGAGATTTATTTATTTTTTCTTTTTTAATTTTTATTTAAGTTTTAGTTATTTAAAAATACAATGCAATATTGGTTTCAGGTGTAGAATTCAGTTATTCATCACTTACATACAACACCCAGCGCTAATCATAAGTAGCCTCCTTAGTACCCATCACCCATTTAGCCCATCCCCCACCCACCTCCTTCCATCAACCATCAGTTTGTTCTCTATTATTAAGAGTCTCTTATAGTTTGTTTCCCTCTCTCTTTTTTTCTTTTTCTACCCATTCCCATATGTTCATTTGTTTTGTTTCTTAAATTACATATATGAATTAAATCATATCATATTTGTCTTTCTCTGACTGATTTATTTCACTTAGCAGAATATACTCTAGCTCTATCCACATCATTGCAAATGGCAAGATTTCATTCTTTCTGATGGCTGAACTATATTTCTTCTTTATCCATTCATCAGTCAATGGACATTTGGGCTCTGACCATAGTCTGGCTATGTTGATAATGCTGCTATAAACACTGGGGTACCTGGCCCCCTTCAAATCTGTATTTTTTGTATCTTTTGGTTAAATACCTAGTAGTGCAATTGCTGGATTGTAGGGTAGTTCTATTTTTAACTTTTTGGGGAATCTCCATACTGTTATCCTCTAAGCAACAGTGCAAGAGGGTTCCCCTTTCTCCACATCCTTGCCAACACCTGTTGTTTCTTGTGTTGCTAATTTTAGCCATTCTGACAGGTGCATGATACTATCTCATTGTGGATTGGATTTGTATTTCCCTGATGATGAGTGATGTTGAGCATCTTTTCATGTGTCTATTAGCCATCTGGATATCTTCTTTGGGAAAATGTCTATTCATGTCTTCTGCCCATTTCTTCACTAGATTATTTGTTTTTCGGGTGTTGAGTTTGACAACCTCTTTACATATTATGGATGCTAACCCTTTATCAGATATGTCATTTGCAAATATCTTCTCCCATTACATAGGCTGCCTTTTAGTTTTGTTGATTGTTTCCTTCACTATGCAGAAGGTTTTAATCTTGAGGAGGTTCCAATAGTCCATTTTTGCTATTGTTATCCCTGCCTCTAGCAATGTGTCTAGTAAGAAGTTGCTACAGCTGAAGTCAAAGTGGTTCTCCTCTAGGATTTTGATGGTTTCTTGTCTCACATTTAGGTCTTTCACCCATTTTGAATTTATTTTTGTGTATGGTGTAAGACAGTGGTCCAGTTTCATTGTTCTGCATGTTTCTTTCCAGTTTTCACAACACCATTTGTTGAAGAGACTGTCTTTTTTCCATTGGATAATCTTCCCTGCTTTGTCAAAGATTAGTAGACCATATAGTTGTAGGTTCACTTCTAGGTTTTCTATTCTGTTCCAGTGATCTATGTGTCTGTTTGTGTGCCAGAAGCACACTGTCTTGATGATAAAGCTTTATAATATAGCTTGAAATCTGGAATCTTTATGCCTCCAGTTTTGTTTTTCTTTTTCAGAATTTCTTTGGCTATTCAGGGTCTTTTGTGGTGCCATACAAATTTTAGGATTGATTGCTCTAGCTCTGTGAAAAAATACTATTAGTATTTTGATAGGGATTGCATTAAATGTGTATATTGTTTTGAGTAGTATAGACATTTTAACAGTCTGTTCTTCCAATCCATGAGTATGGAATGCTTTTCCATTTCTTTGTGTCCTCAATGTTTTTCTAAGTGTTTTCTAGTTTTCAGAGTACAGATCTTTTACCTCTTTAGTTAGGTTTATTCCTAGGTACCTTATTGTTTTTTGTTAGAGAAATTTCCTTAAAATCTGAGATTCTACAATACTAAAAAATGAACAAAATGGCCAATTTAAAGAGAAGGAAGAGATAGCTACATTTTAATCAATCAGACCTATGACCAGCCTCATGAATTATCTCAGTAACCTTGTTTGCTCAATCTGCAAAGTTCTGACAGATTCATATGCTCCTCCTTCTCAACAGAATCCAGAATTTTTTTCCCCCAGGTAAAAGTGTGGCTATTGATTTAGGGAGGCTAAACCAGCCTTTGCCTCAGGAGTAGATCCTAGTTGGCCTAAGCCAATTATACTGGCCCCAAAGTGAATTATGGCAACCCACAATTTAGATACAAATCTGTGATATAACTCTAGTTAACCCAATTGACATGAAGAGTGGTCAACTGAGAAAGGAAGTGTGGGGAGGGATGTGGTTGCTTTTGAAAATGCTTTCCTTGGGGCACCTGGGTGGCTTAGTCACTTAAGCAGTTGACTCCTGACTTCAGCTCAGGTCATGATCTCACAGTTTGTGAGTCTGAGCCCCGTGTTAGGCTGGGCACTGACAATGCAGAGTCTGCTTGGAATTCTTTAGTCTCCCTCTCTTTCTGCCCTCTCCCCCATTTATTCTCTCTCTCTCTCAAAATAAATAAACTTAGGAAAGGAAAGGAAGAAAAGAAAAGAAAAGAAAAGAAAAGAAAAGAAAAGAAAAGAAAAGAAAAGAAAAGAAAAGAAAAGAAAAGAAAAGAAAGGAAAGAAAGAAAAGAAAATGGTTTCCTCAGCCTCACCTTTCTCTTTCCTCCATCTTGCAACCTGTAGAGACCTGCTGAGGACAGGACTCTGAAACAACAAACACGTCTGAAAGGTTGTGGTCCAAAGCCATTTTTGCTGACTATAAGCAGAGTCTCCAGAATCCGAGGGAGCACACAGCTTTTCTTAAAACTGAACGTGTTTATGCTTGAGATGAAACTGAATTCTATCTAGGCCAAAAAAAAAATGTGCTTATGTGTAGAAAGCAAAGAACAACACTGTTACTCCTGGTGGCAAACCAGATAAAACCAGAGTAATCTGAGGAAAAGGAACTCATGCTCATGGAAAGAGTAGCCTGGTTCATGCCAAATTCTGAAGCAACTTTCCTGCTAAAGCCAATGGCCACAGAATCTGTGTGTTGCTGTACCCCTCAAAAATTTAAACTAACTGAAAAGTAAATAAATAAATGTATATATTTGAAAAAGAAAGAAAGGAAGGAAGGAAGGAAGGAAGGAAGGAAGGAAGGAAGGAAGGAAGGAAGGAAAAGAAAATGGTTTCTTCACTCTTAAGATACTGGAAAAATATCCTCATGTTCCTCTGAAGCTTGTTATCTATTAATGTGACAGAGCAGAAAGATGGAAAGAACCTGGACTTTTAATGACAATCCTGAGCATTTGAACCAACAAATTCTGGAGTAATCCTACTACTACTACTCTTCTATTTATGTGAAATATTTTTTGATTCTTTGACTACTTTGGGTTAGATTTTCTGTTACTTGCACCAAAAGCATTCTGACACAACCTGCATCTGTTAAGTACCAGGTAGGTATTTAACAGCCATTATTTCATTTAATCCTTGCAACAACCATCCAAAGAAAATTTCACTAACTCCATTTTGCAGCTGAGAAGTGTGAGATTCAAAAGAGATGATGTTACAAAGGTCACTTGACCAATAAATGGCAGTGTCAAGATTGAAGCTCAAATGCCAAAACCTACATTCTTCCCTACAAGCTCCTGTCTCTCAAAACTATATGCCTCAGTGAAGGTGTGAGTTAGCAAATAAGTCATAAAGAGGCCTTGCACTTGCAACTGAGATGTATTACTTTTCCCATCATCTGTAGATTCTCACATGTAGAATAAAGTGATCCACCTAAATGATCTCACCCAACTATGCTTATAAATGGAAAACAATTAGAGCAGTGATTCATTTCAATTTTTATTTCAAAAGCATTCCCTTCATACCTTTCCTGACAGCTGAGAAAGCAGGCTTTGAAGACAGAAACACCACCTCCCATCAGACATTCTGCAGGTTCGTCTCTAACATGCCTAATTCTGCTAGCTGTGTAGGTAGGGTATGATTGTGGCTATTACAGCAGCAAAATGCACCCTCTTGCCCTCTTCCCTGACCAACTAACAGAGCACCTCAACACCTTGGCCTGTCACAAAGGTTGGGATAAATGATGAAACGCTGAGGTGCCCCACCACTTTACCCAAGAGTAAGGATATGCATTCATGAATAATGAAGGCAGTGAGTGAGTCAAGCAGCATTATTTAGTTATTAGCCAACTGTAAGATGTGCTACTTCACAGAATGATTATATGCTAATAGGTTCATTTGCTTGCTTTGTTTTGATTCCTCAGGATGGACCCTCTCTCTTACCTGTAGAATAAAAATTTGCAAGGCTCTTCATTTAGTTTTCAAGGAGACAGCTTCTAAGGCCATGATTTATGTTTGCCATTGAGACTCAAATCTATTTAGGGATTTGAAAGCATTTAAGTGAGGAAGCATAAGGTTAGGATGCTCCAAATAATATTAAGTAGCTACTCTCCCTTTCAGGAAATGGAGCGTAATCCCATCCCCTTTGAGTATGGGATGACTTAGTGACTGGTATGCAATGAAGAACAGTATGGAAAGGAGAAAATAGTATCTTGACAGTGAGGAGATCTGGCAAATACCACCTAAAACAAGTATCAGATTTATCATAATAAGTGATACCACGTATTCCCTGATGTGATGTGAAGAGAAAAATTCACTTCTGTGGTTTTGCTCCCCCAAAACCCACAACCCCAAAGTAATAATAAGAAAAGCATCAAATGAACCCAAATTGAGGAATATTCTATATAATATCTGACCAATATTCTTCAAATCTGTCAAATCCTCCAAAATAAAGAAAGACAAAAATTGCTACAGACCAGAAAAAAACATAAGGAGACATGAAAACAAAATGCAATGTGGTACCATGGATGGGATTCTGGAACAGAAAAAGGACATTGGAAGAAAATTAGAAAAATCCAAAAAAAGTTTGGAGTTCGGTTAAAAGAAATGTACCTATGTTAGTTTCTTAGTTTTGACAAAAGTACCACAGAAATGTAAAATTAGGGGAAACCAAGTGAGAGGTATAAGGAGACACTCTGTATCATATCTATCTATAACTTCTCTGCAAATTCAAAATTATTCCCACATAAAAAGTTTATTTAATAGGAAGTAAAAGGGGCTCCCTTTTTGTCCACTGCCCCAGAACACACATGAATCCATCCCTGACTCTGTGTGCATGTCAGCCTTTTGCAAATGGGTTTTGAGTGAGAATGAACAGTTATGAGAAGGAAAAAAAAAATAGGAAAGATTTAGATGATAAGCAGGGAAAATTTAGAGAGAAGAAAGGAAAAATATCAACTATACTTTGCTTTTTTTAAATAAGAAAGAGAAATAGAGGAGAAGTTCAAAAAGGAGATGGCACTCAAGGTTTTGTCCCTGCTCAGGAGCAAGGAAGCAAATTAAAAATTTTTTAATGTTTTATTTATTTTTGATACAGAGAGAGACAGAGCATGAAAGGAGGAGGGGCAGAGAGAGAAGGAGACACAGAACAGGAAGCAGGCTCCAAGCTCTGAGCTAGCTGTCAGCACAGAGTCTGACATGGGGCTCAAACCCACGAACATGAGATCTGACCTGACCCGAAGTCACAGGCTTAACCAGCTGAGCCACCCAGGTGCCCCAGCAAGGAAGCAAATTAAAACAGCAAAAGATAGTGTGTGCAGAGCTGTCCACACGCAGGTCCTCAGGATGTCAACTTCACCGCTACCTGATATGTTGAGGATACTTTGTTCAGATATGTCAAAGAGTGTGGAAACGATGAGACAAATCTCTCCAGTAGGGAGATGGCAGTGACTGGCCAGAGACTCACCAATCTCATTTCTTCTTCAGGACCCGCAGAGAAAAACTGCTTTTCCCAGCCATCCTTGCTTTTAGACTGTGCCATGTGGCTCAGTTCGGGTCAGTGGCTCATATGTAGAACAGTAAAGAATGTAGAGCAGTTCAGAATGTAAAAAGGGGAAGAACTGTCATTAGTCTGTGGCCTCACTGTGATGATAGTTTTGGGGGCTGCAGAGTTGGGAACTGAGTATTCCGGGTGGAGAGATCTCCCTAAGAGAACTATCAAAACAGAGAACAAGAGGGCATGGTCAGCAGCAGACTGGCATACTCTTGGCTAGAACACTACAGGGAAGGATAGAAGAGCTAGGAAATGCATCTGTGAAACAAAGTTCAGGCCATTCCATAGCAAGGCTCTAAGTGATGTTTTTAAGAGCTGTCTTAGGTACTTAAGGTCTTTAAGTGAGGGTGCGACAGGAGCAGATCTACAGGGTCACTCCGACCTAATGTACAGAATAAAGTATGTGTGAAAACAGGCAGGCAGGGAGCCCTCGAGAACACTACTGGAGTAGCCGATGAGGACAACCGGAACTAGGGAACAGTGAGAAGGGAAGAGTCCTTAGAAACCTTCCAAGAGCTAGCATCCCATCAGCTGGTAGGACTTTGCAGCTGTGCAGGACACAGTATCAGTGGCCATGATTTTATGTAACTTAGAAAGAATCGTCACTTCATCTCTTCTTCGATCCTCATGTGCTGGACTAAATCCCTCCCATCGAGGGACTACCATATATTTTGCAGCTGTCAACTACAAACAGTTCCCAGAAAAAGAGATTAAATAGGCTTAACTTGTTATTCAACAACTTGTTCCCATCTTCCTTTACCCACAGCCCTAATCCAAGACTAATTTGTAAAGGGGAACATTGCACTTGTTTTCTTTCTCTTTATTTCTTCCTTTCAGTATTTCTCTTTTTATACTAAATTCAAGTCAACAAATATTTGTAGTCTATTGACAAAAGCTGAACAAGGTGTTAGGAATATAAATTTAGATAAGAAAATATCTGAAAATAAGTATCCTACAGTAAGGGTCAGAAATTCCAATGCACATGTAGCTAAGTGTAAGGCAAAGTACAATGAGATGTGTAATCTTGAACTACAGGAACACAAGGAGAAGACTCATCCTGCCCAGGTAGGATGGAAAGGCAGTGAGGATACCTGACTGGAGACTGCATGTATACATAGAATACTGCTGGGTTAAGACACAGGGGGTGGGACACTTCACACCATGAGCAAAAACACACCATGATAAAGGGCTTGGAAATGGTAAGGAGTCCAGTATATTGGTAAGGACTCTTGGTTTAAGGTGACAGAAACTGAACCCAAACTGATTTTAATCAAGAGAGACCGACAGACATACTGTAGTGGCTCATAAAAGCAAGACTTATCTAGCTTCACGTGGATCCAGGGGCTCAAATGATACTACTAAGACTTTGTGTCTCCCTATGTGTCAGTGCTCCTCTCTTCTGTATCAGCTTCATACCCTGGTAGGCTTTTTCCCATGGAGGCTACATGGCCCCTGGGATGACCAGACACACATCAGATCAGCTTGGCACCAGTTTCCCAATAATTCCTGCAAAACCACAGGTTGGTTCTGATTGATGAAGCCAGAGGCACCTTCCCATCGCCAACCCTGTAATTCCACCAACGAGGCCTGGGATAAAGACCCAACGAGGGAGGTTGAAGGCGGGGTCAGCTCCACCCAAGCGATGTGGGCTCTAAGTAGAAAAACAGAGGTTCCCCAAAGGGAGCCAGGATGCTGCTCCTGCAAGAGGAAGAACATGTGCTGGGTAGGAAACAAATGTCAGTACAGACGATGTGGCTGGGGAACAGCACAGAGGGTAGGGAAGGTGGAAGTGGGTTAGGTGATGCGAAGGGAGAATCAAAACAAAGTAAGGACCGCATCATGGATCCCTTTTATGATATGCAAAGGAATGTGGATTTTATTATTCAGACTACTGGTTCTCAACTATTTTTCTCCCACAACATAAATGATGAATGACACCATCTGCAGGCATATCCGGGGGTTATTTGTGATTTTTTCTATGCATTAGCTCTAATTCCACCCTTATTTTCTCACACTAGACAGCAATGATACAGTGAGCCTTGCTCTAATTGGTTTTTAAAGAGTAAAACAAAAAGAGAATAAATTATTCACAGACTTCTGCTCTCTAATTATTAGTAGTAACAAATTACTTTGACTCAACAATGACTCCCAATGCCTCAGTTGAGCACAGATGTTGTAGGCAATGAGGAGCCACTGAAGGTTTTTAAATGTAGGATGGATTAGATGAGGAGATTCTAAAGGCAGTGAGGCCAGTTGGGAGGCTATTATGGTAGAAAGGTGAGAGGTGCCAAGGACTTGAGCCAAACTAACAGCTAAAGAGAATGGAAAAGGAGAAACTAATTACAGAGGTATTGCACAGGATGTCACAGGATGTCACTGCTTACTGAACAGAGAACAACAGCAAGATGCTCCATGTTTGACTGACAGCTCCCAAATCACGCATTTTCACCCGCTCTTCCCATTAGCTCTTTTGTTCCCAGGCCTGCTAACACATACACGCTGAAGAAAGTACATGACTGGTGGGGGATACAGATGTGAGAACTCCTGTCTAAGCAAAGGTCTTACTCTCAGGTTCAAGCTCCCGGGTGACTCAGTCGGTTGAGTGTCCAACTTCAGCTCAGGTCATGATCCTGAGGTTTATGAGTTCAAGCCCCTTATTGGCTGGCTGCTGTTGGCACAGAGCTCACTTCAGATCCTCTGTCCCCCTCTTTCTCTAACCCTTCCCTGCTTGTGCTCTCTCCCTCTCTCTCTCTCTCTCAAGAAATAAAAAATACTTTTTTTAAAAAAAGGAGTATTTTTTTCATAACTACTTAGCAATTGTAATTTACAATATAATAATTCATAATAACAATTGTTGGTGACTTTACGTGGTTATGCATGATTGCGTGGGCATTATTAATTATACTCATAATTGCAATTGGTGTTTTGTTTGTTTGTTCATTTGTTTTCAGAGAGAGAGCGCATATGAGCAAGAGAGCAGCAGAGAGAGAGAGGGAGAGAATCTCAACAGGCTCTGTGTGCAGCATGGAGCCTGACATGAGGCTCAGTCCCAAGACCCTGGGATCATAACCTGAACCAAAATCAAGAGTCGATTGCTCAACTGACAGCTACCCACGTGCTCTGCAATTCTTAATTACTGTAAAAATATTGTTATTCATAACTGTTCAAAATAGTGAACATTTTTTTTAACATTTATTATTCTTGAGAGAGAGACACACATAGAAAACAAGCAGGGAAGGGGCAGAGAGACAGACACAGAATCTGAAACAGGCTCCAGGCTCCAAGCTGACGGCACAGAGCCCAGTGCAGGGCTTGAACTCACAAACTGCAAGATCATGACCTGAGCTGAGGTCAGACACTTAACCAACAGAGCCACCCAGGCACCCCAAAATAGTGAACACTTTCTAGCACTATACCACTTTACAGATTTATTTATCTCCATTTCTTTTATTTTCACAGTAATTCTGAAACAGATGTTGACCCCATTTCACAATGCTATCAGACTGAGTGACGAGCCCCAAATCATTGAACAGATAAATGGCAGAGGAAAGGTTAAAACTCCAGGTTTCTGACCTAGGACCATGATTTTTCCACTTCATTTTGGTACTCATTATTTTCAGTAAAATTAATAAATAAGAACTGTATTCCCATTCTGAGAACTGGCTTGTCATCTAGCTTTTAGGGTTTTAGTTACTTGGATGTTCCCAAGGAGAAAATTTAAATAGGGA
The DNA here is from genome assembly GCF_006229205.1 of Suricata suricatta. NCBI lineage: Eukaryota > Metazoa > Chordata > Mammalia > Carnivora > Herpestidae > Suricata > Suricata suricatta. Next base: position 43,766,267 of record NC_043701.1, on the reverse strand, counting down.
GAAATGAAAAAGTATAGTAGTTTGGAGGAAGCAGAAGCAGCTCCCAAAGCAATTCCATTGGTTTTATCAGGAGGTTCTCAATGGTGATGCTATGGGCATTTGGGGCAAAACAATTCCTCGTTGTGTTGGATTGTCTTTTGTGTTTTAGGATCTTAAAATCTTCCCTTACAGGCACCTCCAGGCATTGTGACAACCAAAATTCCCACTTGTGTTTTCTATTGCCCTCTGGGGGATTAGGACGATACTGCAGGGTACCTGGGCCTAGCCTGGGCATGAAAAGACTTTACACCTCTGAGGCTTCAGGTAAGGTAGAGCTAAAACTAATGGCAGTTAAAAATAAATAAATAAATAATAGTAAAAAAAAATCAAGCCATTTACTTCCTAATACCAGTCCCTACACTCTCTGACCACAATGCTTTTGCAAAAGCTACTTGCTCTCACTGGAACTTGCAATCCCCTCACAGAAACTAACCAAAAACCTTCTCTCTCAAGGCACCTGGGGGGCTCAGTCAGCTAAGCATCTGACTCTTGATTTCAGCTCAGGCCATGATCTCATGAATCGAGAGTTTGAGCCCCAGGTGAGGCTCTGCACTGACAGCAGAACCTACTTGAGATTCTCTCTCTTTCCCTCTTCTCTGCCCCTACATTGCTTGTGCTCTCTTTCCCTTAATCAATCAATCAATCAATCAATTATAGAAAACTTATCTCTCATTTTCAATGTATTCATCACTCAGTGAAGCGACATTGTTCCAAAAAGCCCTGCTGAACCGCCTGCTGGTGGAATGGTTCATTCTCTCCGGACACAAGAATTCTCAGAGCATCTGCCCCTCAGTGGAGTCTGCACTAGATTTCATGTTGTGATCACGTATCTCTATACTCACTTCAGCACTGTCCATAGAAATATGGGGCAAGCTACATATCTATTTTTCTAGTAGCCATATTTAAGAAGGTAAATATAATAAATTAATAATACATCTTACCCTAAAATATCCAAAATATTATTTTAACATGTGATCAATATTAAAATAGTTAGCATTTTATTTTTTGTACGTATTAAGTCCTAGACATCAGATGTCATTACATCTTATGTAGCACATCTTAATGTGGAAACCAAATTTTCATTGGAAATATTTGGTAGTGTTTAGATTTCATTAAGTGTACAGCTGGGAGTATAGATTCACATACTCAAGTTGTTGCGGACATAACTTTTAATGGAAACTCTTAAGACACAACTCTTTTTAAAAATTTTTGTTTATGTTCTTTATTTATTTTTGAGAGACAGAGAGAGACAGTGGGAACAGGGGAGGGTCAGAGAGAGAGGGAGATACAGAATCTGAAGCAGGCTCCAGGCTCTGAGCTAGCTGTCAGCACAGACTCAGACGTGGGGCTTGAACCCACCAACAGTGAGATCATGACCTGAGCCGAAGCTGGATGCTTAACTGACTGAGCTACCCAGGTGCCCCAAGACACAACTCTTAACAGTAGGAGTTTTCCAATAACTGAATTGGTCTCACTGTTAAAGTTTATATATAGATTCATTAAAGTCCATAAAATTTAAAAATCTGTTGCTTGGTGGCACTAGCCACATGTAGCAAATGGCTACCATATTGGACAGCCCAGCTGTCTACACTACTAGATTTAAAACTCCTCCAGGACTCACAGGGCCTCATTCAGCCACTGTATGCCCAGAACCCAGATCATTATCTTGTGCACAGTAGCTACTCAATAAGTGTTTGTTGAACAAATAAATTAATAAATTGCTCATCTTAGTGATACCGTAAGTATCTGTTTGTATATATGACAATAATTGTACCTCTCACTTATATAACACTAGTTTACTAAGCTCATCGCCTATTCATTTTCACAAATACCCATTGAGAAAGATATTATTTCCACTCTTCAGGTGGAAAACAAAATTACAAGATTCAGAAAGCTCAGTTGCTGGGTGTAAGGTCACTACTAAAGGACAGAGCCAGACTTTGAAGCTAGATTTTCTGAATCCCAGTTAAAGTTCATTCAACTGACTCACACCTGCTCTTCAGTGATCAACAAATGTATGTGGAATTGCATTAAATACTGCAGAGTACAACCCAAAATATGCTGAGTACAACTGAGAAAGGGCTCTCCAAAATGTCCTCTATCAATATACAAAATGAGTATCAAAATTACATAGATCTGATGCATCAAAGGAAGAGTCAAGGCAAAACATTCTAAGACTAAAGAGATTATAATTAATACCTGTTTGCTAAGAAAATAACAAGTGAAGGAGGGTTGGAACAGTATCCAAAAAAGAACAAAAAAAGCCACTATTAGCCAGAGCACCTCTGATCATAGACACAATGCTCATCTGGGGAGTTCTGCAAGTTCTGCCTGGGATACAAGAATCTAACCCAAGTAAATTATGCTAGATCTATAAAAATTTGTTTACACAAAGATGTCTGCCACAGAGTTGCTTATAGTACATTTGCAAAAACACCAGGAAAACTTCAGCATCCAAATATCAACAAATGGTTGACTAAATTACGGTGTATCCACTAAGTGACATTTAAAGTTTTTTGATGCTCATGGAAGTTTAAATGTGAGGAAATATTGGGTGGGTTTATAATATTAAATTTTAGAATATGATACTGTGTTATTAAAGAGAGGCTAAACATATTCATTGAGGAAATCAATCAAATGTTAACAATATGAAAAGAAAGAACAATGGGTGATATTTTTCCCTTTCCTTTTTCTATGAGCATGTATCACTTTTAAATAGAAATGTATATTTAAAGCTTCCTTGAAACAAATAAACAGGCAAACTCAGCTCATGTCTCCCCTACCTACCCCCCCACCATGGATAAAAGGGAAACATTTCTCTTACTTCCTGTCTAGAAAATGAGCTTCCACTCAAAATCAAGGAGATAATCCTTTCCTCTGAGTTGTTGATCTAAGCTACTGGGTGGGTCAAGAACTATCAGGACCCTTTGGAAGAATACAGCAACTGCTCAACGACAGTCTAGCAAAATGCTCAAGGTCACACAGCTTTGTAGAACTGAGTCCAGGCAACAGATTCAACCCAACTGTCACGGTAAAGCTACTCATATTCCCGAAGTAGACCCACTTCATACTGGGCCCCATCGGTGTGGGGTCACCTTACACACTTGGATAATTGCCACCTAGCTCTGGGAGATGTTGTTCACACTATTCTAAGAGTCAGCCACATTAAGTCCTCAGTGATAAAGAGCCTGGAATAGGAAATATCCTCATAGCAAGCCAGGGCCTGGCAAAGATAGCTCCCAAACTCTCCCAGGCTCCCCTCCTGCCGTACCTAAGAAATTGCCCACCTTTGTTCTAAACTCAGTAGGATTTCCCAAGGATAGGCAAAGGTTAAAATACAGAAGGGTCCTTACCTTCAAAAATCCTATCTAACAAAATCTCACACCTTACTGATGTGAGGGGCATCCAGAGGGGCAGGTGGAACCTTTCAAACTCAATCGGCTTCCACACTGAGATACTACCTCACACTCACCAGAGTGGCAAAAATGAACAAATCAAGAAACTACAGATGCTGGTGAGGACGGGGAGAATGGGAACCCCTACTGTTGGTAGGAATGCAAACTGGTGCAGCCACTCTGGAAAACAGTGTGGAGGTTCCTCAAAAAATTAAAAAAAGAACTACCCTATGACTCAGCAATAGCACTACTACAAATTTACCCAAGGGATACAGGAGTGCTGATGCACAGGGGCACATGTACCCCAATGTTTATAGCAGTATCTTCAATAAGAGTCAAATTATGGAAAGATCCCAAGTGTCCATCAACTGATGAATGGATAAAGAAGATGTGTAATATTCAATAGAATATTACATGGCAATGGGAAAGAATAAAATCATGTCATTTGCAGCAACATGGATGTAACTGGAGGGTATTGGACTTGGGAAATTTAACAAAAGACCATGGGGGAAGGGAAGGGGAAAAAAATATTTACAAGCAGAGAGGGAGGCAAACCTAAGAGACTTTTTTTCGTTTAAAGATAGGACTAGTTCCTATCACCTTTTTCTAAATTTTTTTCTTATGTTTTTGTTTATTATTGAGACAGAGAGAAACAGAGTATGATTAGGGGAGGGGCAGAGAAAGAGGGAGACACAGAATCTGAAGCAGGCTCCAGGCTCTGAGGTGTCAGCACAGAGTCTGATGCAGGGCTCGAACCCATGAACCATGAGATCATGACCTGAGCCAGTCAGCCACTTAACCAACTGAGCCACCCACGCGCCCCTAAGAGACGTTAAGAGACTCTTAAACGCAGAGAACAAACAGAGGGTTGATGGGGATGGAAGAGAGGGGAAAATAGATGATAGGCATTGAGAAGGGCACTGGTTGGGATGAGCACTGGGTGTTGTATGTAAGCCAATTTGACAATAAATTATATTTTAAAAAACAATTCAACTGGCTTCACAGATATATGCAAATGTCAAACTCATCCATTTGAATATTTAAATATGTGCAGTTTTTTTCTATACCAATTATATATATATTTTTTTTCGCATGTAAAAGCAAAGGGCATTTATTATTACGGCTTAGGCTCACCGGGCCTAAGTTTGGTCTCACAGCCTTCACCAACGCAGTGGATCTGTGCTGAGAGCCCTGAACAAGGGCTGAGCAGGGTTTTTATGGGGTTTAGGAAGGGGGAGTTACAGGAAATTGTGACATCCAATCATTATTGTATAACAGCATTGGCAGTAACTCTAACTATACACATTGTTCAGAGCGTTCGTTACTTTGGGTGGGACCCAATTACAACATTTAGGGTATCTTTGAAATTAACCAATTATAGAGCGAGTTCAGGGTCTTATTTGGTGACTATCGGGTTAACTTTTAACAGGGTCCTATCTAAAGTTCCCATCTGCAGGTCTCACCCTTAGGAATGTGGGGAGAGGTAGCTGGCCTTTCCTGATTGGATATTGCAAAGTGATCTCTTCTCTAGGCAATGTCTAACTGCCTAATAGTTCCAGAGAGACTGACCCTTAGACCTTCTTGTTTAGAGGGGGACCTCTGTTATGGAGTCTGTTAGGTCAGACTTTGTCCTTACATTCCCCCCTCTGTCTTGTAACTGACCCAATCCTGGGTCAGTCGAGTTACCATTGTCTCAGTTTAAGGCTTGATAATGTGCTCTTAAGACCCTTAATTGAATAGCATTTACATGCTCTTCGACAAACACTTATGATCTTATTGATGATACAAGAGCCAAATGTTAAAAGTACACCGATTTTGGTTTTGGCTCCTAGTTCTTGTCCTCTCTTGTGGTGGCCGTGAACCATGGCTAGCCTATCCTGTACAATTCCTGAGCTATTGGCATAGAAGTAACATTGTTCCCCTAAAGCCTGGCATAGCCCTCCTTGGTGTAAGGGGAATTTCTTACCCTGTATAGGGCATAGGAAAGAAGAACTACCCAATTTCCGCCAGTCTCCATGGTTAATTTGGTAAAGGTCTCTTTTAGGATTTCTAATATCTGGCGCTGTCTGGTTTACAAAAGCAAGAATGACAGCCAATTTGTTTCCTCATTTTTCAGGGTCCTTGGGCGTATAAGTGCAATACGCCTCCATGGTTCTTTCTACATTACTAACTTAGCCAAATTGGTGGGCCATCTAGCGGCCACTTGAGGACCCCCCATTAGAGTCTGGCGGTAGAGGTGTAGGCTCCCCTTACCTCCTGCCATGTTGAAATCCCATGCCCAGATTAGAGGCAATTAATACCAACAGAACATCTTATCTATAAGAGTAAGGTTAGCGTAATCAGGAACTTTTTGCTGTTTCCCCAGCTTTCTGGGGCGACATTTGTCAGTCCGATGGCAAAGAGACAGGACAGTTTATCTTATTAGACAGGTGATTCCTCAGGCTTCTGCCATGCTAGACCAGCCAGCTTCCGGGATGTGGCTGGAGCAGGGCTGGAGATCTGTATACCAATTATATCTTAATAAACCTGTTTGTAAAAATACAGTAACCATTGATTTACCTTTATATTTCTTCCACTGAGCTCTAAGTTTCTTGAGGACAAGAACCTTCATGAGGTCTTTCCTGGGCATATGTTATCTCTTCTCCTTTGCCCCCAACTCCTTGCTCCCAAGAACAATTTATGACTCCATTCTCTGTACTCCACTTCTAAGTAGGGAGTCAAGTCAATGGAAGGCATAAAGGCTCTGGGGCCAAAATGATATAGGTTTAACTCTTGGCTCTGCTCTTTCTCAGTTGTGTGCCCATAGACAAATCATTCACTTTTTCTGAACATTGCTTTGCTAATATGCAAAAAAGGGATGATATTGATACCTACTTGGAGCAGAACAAAAAAATGACTATATTACTCGCATGAGCAGTATGTTAGCAAAAGCCAAGAAACCATCAGTATAGGCACCATATAGCTTTAATGGAAGGGCAGGCTACCTCGAAAATCATAATAATATTCAATTCCAAGCTGTGAGAAATGAGCACTGTTGCACTCAATCTAAGGGGTTCACGTTGACCGGAATTGCTGGAAGAAGCCCCAGAGGAAGAGAGAGGTAACTTAGGGCTCTTCTGTGATGTGGTTTTTTGAATCAAGATGCCTTTGAATTAGTGTTTCCCCTGCTAGTTATATACCCTTAGGAAACAGCTTAATATACAGCAATATCTAGATGTACAAAGATTTTTATCATAACATTCCTTTCACGAGTCAAAAACGTGTGGGGCAAGGGCAGGCGCCGCACATGGGTGGCCTAGTTGGTTAAGCGTCTGACTTTGGCTGAGGTCATGATCTGACGGTCTGAGAGTTCAAGCCCTACAATCAAGATCTCTGCTGTCAGCATGGAGCCTACTTCAGATCCTCTGTCCCCCTATCTCTCTGCCCCTCCTCCACTCATTTTCTCCCCCCCCTCTTTCTCTCTCTCTCTTTCCCTTCCCCTCTCTCCCTCCCTCCCTCCTCTCAAAAATAAACATTAAAAAAAGAGTGAAAAACTGGGAACAACCTAAATGTCCAACACATATTCACATACACACATTATGTGGCAATACAGGAAAATGCTTAAGGTAAAATGTTCAGTGAAAAAAAAAACAGGATACAAAATTGTATCCACATCATAACTGCAACTATAAGAATAAGGCATAGATAGACTTCAGGAAGGATGCCAAAATGATAGCACAGATTATATTCAGGAGTTTTTTTTTTCTTTTCCATTTATCAAATGTTCTACAAGGTAAGCACATTATTTTTATGACAAAATTTCCTTTTGGAAAGATGAAAAATGGAGGACTGATGACTAAGAAACTGAGGCAATGTCTCAAAGTCAGTTTACCCCTAAGGTAGTGAAAACATGTCAGCCACTGAAATAGTAAGTAAAAATAGTCAGTGCCTAGCAGGCTTTTGAAAACTTCCACGTATCACATTCCCAAAAGAAAACATGCACTTCGCCTGCATTCTGTTGAATTGGCTTTTGGAGAAAGACAACACAAGGAACATTTGGTGACACTTCAGTTATCGAAAATGGCACGGACATATGGCATCTCGAGGGGTGGGAGAGCTCATTCTGTGATCATTCCAAAACTCGAGACGCCCGTTCCAGATACATACTCTAAGAAGCAAAGTCTATCTGGTAGTTGTGGTCAGGAAAGGCCTTCATGGTCATTGGAAAAATGGTGCCCTGTGGAATATTTAAACATACCAAGGCAATGAGACTGTGGGAGGACCTAGGGGAGGAAGGGAAGACCAGAGGGGAGCCTGGGGTGCAGGCAGACTGGTTCTCAGGCCTGCTGAACTCAGCTTAACCAAAGAGGCTTTTACAACCTACAGCTGCCAGGGCTCCACCCCAGGGAAGCTGGTTTAATCACTTGTGAGTATACTGTGCAGCCTGGATTAAGAACCACTGAAATAGAAGGTAGATAATAAATCTGAAGAGAATAGAGATGCTACGTGTGGTAAAAGGCATGATTTTCAACTGGGAGAAGATGAAATTACATCACAGAGGGGATTCACTTGTGGTTACTGGTGACGCCATTGACTTTGTTCAGAAGTTAGAAAAGAGAATTTTAGAATTCATTTGCTCTACTTTCTCTTAGGTAAACACTTCTCTCTCTCTCTCTTTCTCTCTCTCTCTCTCTCTCTCTCTCTCTCTCTCTCTCTCTCACACACACACACACACACACACACACACACACACACACCTCAATAAGTTGAATTTCTGCCAAATAATAGAATTCGTGGTGATGTTTTGTAATCTTTAAAACTACAATTAATAAACATTAGGGACTACACCAAGTTTATTTAACCTTTTTTTTAAATGATAAAGATACAAAATAAGTTACAAAAACAGTACAGAGAATTCCTACGTGCCAATCATCCAGCTTCCACCAATGACATATACAACAACAATATATGACCAAAACCAGGAAGGTGACATTGACACAGAACAATTCCCTGAACTCCAAACAACTCAGATTTCAGGAGTATGTTTTGTGCTAGCTGTTTATATATACTTTCGCATGCCATCCTTCCATATTACTTCTTCCACTTTGCAGAAAAGAAAACTGAAGCCAAGAGTAACTTTCCCAAGGTGTTGAGTGGAGAATTTCTGTTGGGACAGAAATTCAGCTTTGTCTGATTCCAAGCCCCAGTTCTACATCACCTTCCTCTACCAGGTCTGCATACTACACAGCACACCACCGTGGGTCATAGCCCCCAGAGAGAAAGGGCTCTAGCAAGACTGCAGGGAGACACCGGTGACAGCCCAGCCTCACAAGTGTATAGGCTTGGGCCAGGAGAGCAGGAGGTCTTAAAAAGGGCTTCCTAGGTCTCCAGATGAGCAACTAAAGCTGCATTCAGAGGCAGCTTTTGAATAAAGTAAGGCAGGAGGAAGGGACAGGCAGGGAATGAAGCCCAAGGCAACGGGCCATTTGGTGATGCGGTGAGAGTCCACACTCAGCACCAAGAAATGGCAGGAAATGAAGTAAGCTGACTGATGTTGGCACCTAGCATGGGATCAGGGTGACAGGGAGGCCGGCGGGCAGGCAACAGGAGCCTAATTGGAAAATAGGTCCACATTAGCAACAAAACCGGAAGATATAGACCCATTCCTCGGTACTAGACTAAGAAAGCAGTGTGACCTAATGACTAAACTGTCTGGCTTTAAATCCCAGACCTACCAACTAGTGGTATGAGCGTGGATTAGTTAACTTCTTCATGCCTCCATTTCTCCATCTGTAAGCAAGATTAGCTATTATTATTATGCACATTTGGACTACACGGGATTCAAAGGAAAATGTTAGCAACAAAAGAGAGGCAGAGGGTACCTCAAAGATCCTAGATGTCAGAACAGTAACTCAGTGCTAAAGGACATGTGAACATGGCTGCTAAAGTCAGATAAAGTTAATTCCTTCATACAACACAGAGCCTATAGCAAAGTATACATATTCCAAGAGCATTAAACAGGATGTTGATGCTGCATCATATTAGCCACTAATTGTCAAGCACTTGCTGATGCCAGACACTGTGCTCATTGCTTAACATGTATAACCTTCCTTGACTCCCCACAGGTATCCCATGAGGAAAAAAATATCTAATCCCATTAAAGAGATGAAGAAACTGAGTCTCAATTTAAACTACATGTTCAAGGTCACACAGCAGGCAAGCAGTGAAGCTGGACTAAAACCAGAGCTCAAATGTTCCCAGTATACCTCACTGATAAGATTCAGGCAACTCTTTGGACCGGTGGTTGGCAGAGTCATCAGACACTGGCCAGCAGGACCAGGAAGCAGAGAGGAGTGCATTATGGCAGAAAAATCTAAGGAGAAAAGAATTGGAGACCCTGTTTAAAGTCCAGAATATATGTTTGAACTCCTTTTTCTGGCTAAGAAATACCTTTCCAGCCTACTCCACATTACTCTCTCCACTCTGCAGTTTCCCATAATTCTTGTGGCACTTACAAGTCCAGATAAAGACATTGCCTTCCACCAGATCAAAGGACCCCAAAGAGACCCTACCTACTAGCAGGGTATGGGTTTAGACTCTGAATTTTCTGATACACATCTTCATATTCCAGGTAAAGCTTATTTCTGCCCATTAGAGTTAATGATTGAGACGGCAGGACCACCCATACCACCTCTCTGCTTGGACTTTCTGGCTTTTCTCTCATAGTTAAAGCCCTGGGCTCCAGGTGCGATGAAGACATAATGGCTTATAAAACATTGAGTGAAAGAAGAATCCAGAGTCTGTACTGATACGAAAATCTAGAAAGAGAGAGAAAGGGAAAGGAAGGGAAAAGCTCTTGTCCACGGTCAAATGTCGTTCAGTTGGTGGAGAAGGGATGACAGAGTTAGAAATCATCATTAACTCAGGCAAGAATCATGAAGTGGCACTAAAACCACTGCATAAATATTTGTTAACAAAAAGGCTACACTACATAGTCTGAACGTATCTCCTCACTGATAACTTATTACTTACACAAGGGGAAAGGTACCTTTAGAGTAGAGAACTGGGAGGAAAAACCTCAACCAAATGCTCAAGATTAACATCACCAGTAACGGGAGCAATAGGCAATCTTTTCCCCTACTGCTGCCCTGAGAAGGACACAGTATCAGTTAGGTAATATTCTTGTCAACACGAATAACCTGAAGGAAACCACAAGGCAATGATCAGGCAATCCCTAACTGAGGAACATTCTGCAAAACAAAACACATGACCCGTCTGCTTCAAAATGTTAACGTCATGAAAGAAAAAGAAAGGCTGAGCAACTGCTTCAAATTAAAGGAGATGAATGAGACATGATAACTCAATGTAACGTGTGCTTCAGGAATGGGTCCTGGGCCAGAAGGAAAGATTGCCATAAAAGACATCATGGGAACATATGGTGAAATTAGAATATGGGCTATATATAGTAGTATATAGTAATGGTATTATTTTAATAGTAAGCTTCCTGAATTTGAGAATTTTACTGTGGCCATGTAAGAAGATGGTCTCTTCCCAAAGAAACTCAAGCTGAAACTGAAAGGTCATGATGTCTACAACTTGAATCAAGAAATTTAGAAAAAAGATAGATTCTGATATAAGATGGGATAGGATAGGATGAGATAGATGGGATGGATGGGATAAGAAAGACATTTGACATCAAGGAAGCAAATGTGACTCCAGGTAAAGGTTAGATAGTTGTTCATTTTACTCATCTTGCAACTTTTTTGGAGGTATAAAATTGGTCAAAATCAGTTTTTAAAAAAACAAATGCAAAGACATTTCTTAAATATAGGGACCTGGAAGGTGGCTTAGAGTGAGACAAAATAACCTAGGTCAGTGCTACACTTGGAAACTTAACCATGGAAACTCAAACCTGACATAGCCAAGCAGTCAAGGATAGAATAATTGGCCCAACATTGGAGAAACACATGATTTAATAAATATAATCCAACCCCCCTTCATACATCTTTCTCTAATTCTAAATCCGGACCATTTTCCAAGAATGACAATGATGAACAGATCAAAATTTGGGATCCATAATCCAAGACTGTTATTTGATTCACATCTTGTTTTTGACTTTGCATACAGTGTTCAATATGCCTGCTTCCAAGTACTTGAGCCCCATCACCGTAGCCAGAATTATCACCTCTTCCAAATGAGGACAAGCTTGTATGCAGTCTTGTTCAAATAACAATCCATCCACAACTAAGCTAATCCACAGGATCTGAAGGTAATTTATTGTAGGAAATTCACTTCTGGCTGCACTTAATAATAATCAATAAATGGGGAGCAGCTAAGTTATAGTTATGGGCTGTCTATTCAATAACCATTAGCTACTACTGCATTTAGAAGTAGTAAAAAAAAAAAAAAAAGCCTCTGTTCCAAAGCATGTGGAAAAACATATTTTCACAAGTTTCTTCCCAAATTGCCCATGTACTTCCTCCAGACCCCATGCTACTCTCTAGCTCCATTATTCCACCTGTGCCAAAGGCCAGAAACCTTTGTTTTGATGCTCTGTGTGTAGGGGACTGAGGCATGTAAATATAATTCCTAGTTCTGTAACTCAGTGAAAAATGTAGTCCGCTTTCTGCTTCCCCAGAGATTTTACAAGAACTCCAAAGATCTCTGCCCATGGAATAACACTGAACCTTATTCCCACAGTAAACAAAGCCCTACCATATTTGCTCCCAACTTTACCTTTCCAACACTGCCTCCCTTTTACAAGCCTTGGACACAAATCCAGCAGCAAGTCCAACACTGGCCATATCTTCCTGCCTCCCAACCTTGGCTCACACTGTTCCTTTTGCTTCCCTTTTATGTCCACCATGATCCAAGGTGGCCCATTTCATGGTGACACTAAGTGCTATTCATCATATTCATCAATCGATGTGTGGTCCAAGAGGGTGGAGCATGCACTGGTCTAGTTCACTCCATGTGACTCCAGTGTGTGGCACAGGATGTGACTTAAGAGTGGGCACTTGGGGCGTCTGGGTGGCTCAGTCGGTTAAGCGTCCAGCTTCCGGCTTCGGCTCAGGTCATGATCTCACGGTTCGTGGGTTCGAGCCCTGCATCCGACTCTGTGCTGACAGCTCAGAGCCTGGAGCCTGCTTCGGATTCTGTGTCTCCCTCTCTCTCCCCTGCTCGTGCTGTCTCTCTCTGTCTCTCAAAAATAAATAAAAAACATTTTTTAAAAATTAAAAAAAAAAGAGTGGGCACTTGGATGGGAAAAGACAGCATCTGGTATTAGAGAGATGCTAATAAGAAGGAGAGTGCTCCTTTTCTACTTAGCAAAGTCAAAAACCCTGCCCTAATGCTGTAAGTGGGAACAAAACTTTCTATAGAGTAAAACACAGGGTCACACTATTGTGAGGTTAGTAATGTAACCAGGAGCCCCTCACTACAAAGGGCAGGGACCAATCACCAATCAAAGGATATCCTGACTTGCATTATCACTGGACACAGTTTTAAAGGGCTTTTCTTTATTTTTATTCAGGTACTTTAATTTTACTGCAAAGAAACAAATGCAGTACAGTCATTCATCACTGAAAGTTTGTAAGGATTAACATATGGTGCTTTTGAGAAATTTCCCAGTGTAGGGTCCCATATCAGTTAACCAATCTGTCTCTTTACCTCACCTACCATTAAGACTTAGCCCAAAGCCTGGAACTAGGGAGGTGGAGGATGTAATACAGGAGAAATGGAAAGCCAGGGTCCAGCTTTTCTTGCTCAGAGGATTAAAAGGAGAAGGAAAACCAGGACTGAAGACGAGCAGAGATGAGATCTGTATGTCCTTTTCTGTCTCTGGAAAGACATCCACCCACAAAACAGAGGGTCCACATCCAAGTACAATCAGTGGCCCGTAATGTTAGGTAGCAGGAGGCTAGGTTTTAGCTTTCCCAAGTTGCCTCTTAGGTTCTGAGGGGTTTGGCCAGGCCCCAGATGGTCCCATGAAATCCTGAGTGTAGACCTCAGAAATGATATGGGACCATGATTGAAGAGTTGGCCAGTGAAGCCAGTGAGGCCAGTCAGGCTGACAGGGGACAAAATAGCCAAGGGTGGAAGGCCGGACCAACTTATCCAGAACCATATTAAATTTTAAAAAAAATTTTTCTTAATGTTTGTTTATTTTTGAGAGAGAGAGAGCATGAGCAGGGAAGGAGCAGAGAGAGAGTGAGACACAGAATAAGAAGCAGACTCTAGGCTCTGAGCTGTCAGTACAGAGCCTGACACAGGGCTCAAACTCATGTACCATGAGATCATGACCTGAGGCAAAGTTGGACACTTAACTGACTAAGTTACCCAAGCGCCCCCAGAACCATATTAGAATCAAAACCAGACCTCAATGGATCTAAAGCTCTGCCAGAGGAGGAGTGGGGGTGGGGAGGCCTTCCTTCACTTAAGACAGAACATCAGGGATTCCCCGCACACTTGAAGTCTCTGTGTGGCCTGGGGCAAAAGTTCCTATTGCTAATTAGGAGGCACAAGAGGTTGATCCACACATCACACTGGCAGGGAAATTTAGACAGAGGTTCTCAGAGTGTCCCAGCACCCCTCCCCCACCTGACAGCATTGAAGCTACTTGACCCTCCCTGTAGGGTTATTCTAGGATGAATTGCTTACACTTTGTGTACAATGTGCTTCTAGGAGTGATTCTGAGGGATGTACACTGAAGTGCTAAGGATACCTCAAACAAGGTCCGTTCCTGTGGTGAGAAAGCTGGGTTCCCCAAAAGCCCAGTAAGAATGTGTCAGATCTGAAGAAGGATGTACTCTCTAGGAGAACTCAGCTCTAGAGACAAGTACACTGGCTGGACACCGGAGTGTATCCATAAGCAAATCATCTGTACAATGTTCAACATTTTTGAGCAGATCTATTTTAGGTATGATTTAAAAATTTCCCCTCTTACATTGTAGTTTATTTAGTTAATCCGAATGTTTCGGCAAAGTATCTTGTAGGCAATAAAAGTACAAGATACTAAAGAAAATTGTGACCTGTTCCATATTTACCCCACCACTAGCACTCATGGGGAAGGTACAACATCAACTACAAAATGTAACATTAAAGAGAGAGAGATTGGCCCAGGATTTCTAGGCCAGTAGCCTTGGAGCTGTGCCCACAGCATAGAGCCAGCAGTGGTCAGCCAGCAGAGGATCAGGGTGAGATGGGAGACTGTGTTAGCCCAGGTCTTCTGAGAGGCAGTTACCAAGCCATGCAAGAAATATATCAGGGGGAACATCTATAAGAGAAAATGGGGAAGAAGCCAGGGAGTCTGGGAGAGTGGGAGTACAAGTCTGACTCCCAGTGAAGGAGAGAAGGAAGGAAGATTGAGTGGAAGTATCTCAGACCACAGTGCAGTTCCAAAGAACGTTCAGCAAGGCCATCATGGAGTCCTCAAGCCAATGTCGCCATTGGAGAAGTCCCACATCTTCCAGGAATGGCCAGTCTTAGCATCTCTGATGCTCTCAGTCACTGGCTGAGAGAACACTTGGGAACACAGCCTCAGCCATCACCAAAACAAGTTTCTCACCCAGAAGCTGGGGCCTTGGTTCAAGTACACCCCCTGTGGTTGGAGATGTGAAAGGGGCATGGCCTCCACAAGGATAAATCTCCTCTTTCCCAGAAGGACAAGGAAGAATGCAAAAGAATAGTTTCTGTATGATACATGCTTTGTCAATTTCCAACCCTAAAAAATCTGTCCATAAAAACTTACTTACAAGAAGAAGCCTAAATATTTCCCTTATGGGAAGCCCACTTTGCAATGAAAACTCCTCTGAGTTAAAAACAAACAAACAAACTCAGAATTAATTCTTTCATTTTCCCCTTAGCAAACTTGAGGAAGACTCTACAATTTGGATCAGCAAAGACCAGAAGGGGAAAATGTCAACTCCAGGGAGGCAGCACTAAGTCAGGGAAGTAGGTGTCCCCAAAAGTCTCAGTGGGTGACCAACATACGGTGATAGAGAAAGATGTGTGACCAGACTTCTCACGAGCTAATTGGGAATTTTAACCCATGACTCATCCCGGGGTGGGATCCGAAGCGGCAGGGGCCGCCACCCCACGCCATGCCCTGTCATCAGCCAGATTGCACATTTCCTGAAAGTAATCAAGTCAGAAACTGGCTTCTTGGCAGTAGCCTCTGGTGGAAAAATGACTGCCAAAAACCAAAATGAGGATGAGTTCAACGATTCAATTCTGCATGGAAAACACAATCCGTTAAATGGGATCTGACAAGGCCTTAATCTCATCCATAGCTGAGGGCGTTGGCTCAATGCAGTTCTGCTCCCTGCAACATATTCTTAGTAAGCTATGTATAGAATCAGGAACACTTTTGCCAAAGCCCAAATAAGTCCATTCTAAGCGGGAAGAGAAGCTTATCAAGCCCCCAGTGATTCTCTGGGGAATGAGTATGCTATTCTTTCAAATGCAAAATTATCAAAACTTGGTAACTCAACCCACATTGAGAGTCACACAATTCAAGGTAAGTAACCAAAATGGCCAATGCACCCGATGGCTTCAGAATTTCCATTAGTATCTAAGAAGGTCAGGCCAGGATGGCCTTACTCATAAGGCACCCGTGGGGCTCCTCTTCCCACCTTGGGGTTCACTGCACAACCCAGTCACAAAAGAAGGGGTCATGGTGTGGGGGATCAATCCATTCCTAAACAGAGTTTTGGAAACTGGAAGAGAAGGAATTAAGGGCTGTCACGTTCATTAGCCCTCTTAATCCTAGCAACAGTCTCCAAGGCCTATGTTGTTATTTTAGTTTCCATTTGTAAAATGAGGAAATTGAGATTCAAAACTATCACTCAAATCACATAGGTTAGAAGAACATTTGCAAACTCATACCTGCGGTATTCCAAAGCCTATGGCTTTCCACTCAGAGGGTGGTCGTCAGACCATGACGTCACTCTACAGTTGGTCTGAAATGCAGATCCCCAGGCTGCAACCTAGACTTACTCTGCTTCTGAATTTAATACGATCCTCAAAGGAATTCATTCATAAAGTTTGAGAAACATTGCCTTTAAAGCGGTCCTATCCAAAAGCATGGCTGGATTAAACACATAAATTTGAACTAGAAAACAGATTTAGTACAAAAGAACAGGGTAGGTCTCACAGGAGAAGCATCAGACTATATATCCAAGTTGCCACATCCAAATTAGTAGAGCCAACCATGCTATCTTATTCTCCAACAATAAACCCAGAAGCCAAGGTGATGTGGTAGTAGTAGAACATGGCGCAGAGGTTATAATTTTGGAGTCAGGTGGACTAGGCTGAAATTTTTAGTTCTGCCACCTGCTGAGTGACTTTGAGTGAGCTGTTTGATCTCTCTGAACCTCAGTTGCCTGACTTGTACAACTGGGATTACAATACTTACCTGTAACCTTGGGAGATTAAATGAGGAAATGAATGTACAATTTCTGGCTATAGCAGATATTCAATAAACATTAGTTTCTTTGCCTCCTTGTGCAATCTGGACTGGGTCTCACCTTTGCAAATGTGCACACTAGAGGCTCCCAGCAGCCAGCTCTTTCCTGTTCTCTGGGTCCTCAGGTGGCAGGTACTGAGTCCTATCCCTAATCAGACTGGCTGGACTTGTCTGTCTTCCTCATGCTCCTGGTTCAGCTTTCTCTCTCACCTCCTTAAAGAAAAACCTGAGCAGAACAACAGGTTCAAAGAGACAGGTCATAAAGAAAAAGGCATTTGGGTACAATTCCCAGGAGTATCTATTTTTCAGACACTGAAGCTTTTTTTTTCTTAGTTATGTTCCCACTTTCTTCTTTTCAAAAATCTCTGGTCTTGAAAGCAGGTTTTTCATGCCAGAGGCTTAGCAAATTTTCAGAGCCCACAGGGTCTGCACCTAGAGCCACAACACCCAAGCCTGATCCTATTTACTCTGTGTGTATACACTCAAATGCACATAAGGTTTCCAGTGACAGCTGAGGAGGAATAGGAGATTAGCACCTCCAGAGCACATTCTGGGTGCCAGATCCTGTGCTTGTCTCTCTCATTTATATTAGCTTCTTTAAACTCTCCCTCCAAGCCTGGGAAATAGGCCTCTTTATCCCTATTTCAAAGATTGGAGAAACTGAGACCAGATTAGATAACTTATCTGCTCAAATTAACACAGCAAAATATTCCAGAGCTCCAGGGATTATTCAATATCATATGGTCTAGTGGTTCTCTAACTGTGGTGCCTGGACCAAGAGCATTGGAATGACCTTGTTAGAAAGGCACACCTTAGGACCCCACCCACACCTGGGGATGAGCCCAACAATCTGTTTCCATAACCTCTAAGTAACTATAATGTACACCCATGTTTGAGACCCACGTTCTTGTCTACCCTCAGATGTGATAGTTAAGAGAGCAGAGGTTCAAAGAGATGATGCAATTTGCCTTGGTAATAGAATCTAAAGCCCAGTACAGTGACCTTTAGAAGTTGAATTTTCCTGCCTAGGTAGCTTAGAGGGTCCCTTTCACGAGGAGTAAAGACTAAAGTCCATAGTACAACAGCACAAAACTACATTATCATCCGGCCATATTGGCTGGGATTTGAAAGTGCACAAAAATGAGGAGACCCTTCCCGCCATGCACTGGTATCTTTCCTTCAAGACTGCTGAACTGTCTGCTCTGAGACACAAAACATCTGCCTCCACACTGCTGCCCAAACGAGAGGAGGGCTCAACGGGAGAGTGCCACGGAATGTACTCAGAATGAAGATGGCATTTACACACACCTCAACCATCAACTTACAAGCCTCAGAGGAAAGAGGCCATGCCTCTCATATTCTAAAATCCTTATTTCTAAATCTGTGTGTCAAATTCTTACTTTCTGCTACATCCCCTCCCATTATTGCCAACAGACATAAACAGAGTGTTGGCCACCAGTGGAAGTCATTTGGGAAGGGATCTATCCTACAGCCCCATTTGCATCACAGGCATGCTTTTTTATGTGATTTATATGTGATATATTTACCTGGGGAGGGATTCCAGGGGCTGATAAAGACTAGGTAGGACCTAAAGTATGCCCAAGCTACCCCTTGTTTCAGCCACTGGTGACCACCAATTGACAAGCAATTGTCCTTATTAATTTGTGTTTGAATTTAATCAGAACTATGGGCTCTACTTTTCTTGACCAGTTTCTCCATTTCTAAAATGGGCATCATCCTTGGGTTGTTAGGGCCATGCCTGGCAATATAAGAATCTTATTGTTATTATTGTTGTAACAGGGATCTCAGGGGAATTTTAAACATACAACCTTCTGCGGGCCCCTGGATGGCTCAGTCGGCTCAGTGTCCAGCTTCGGCTCAGGTCATGATCTCACAGTTCGTGGGTTCGAGCCCTGCATCAGGCTTCGTGCTGACAGCTCAGAGCCTGGAGCCTGCTTCAGATTCTGTGTCTCCCACTCTCTTGCCCCTCCCATGCTCATGCTCTGTCTCTGTGTGTCTCTCAAATAATAAATAAACATTAAACAAAAATTTTAAAAACATACAAACTTCTGAAGCTTTTTCGAAAAACACCTACCATTGATAAATGTATAAACACTTCCTACCTTATTTCTTGGAAATACAGACTGGAATTTACCTTTAGGGCAGACTGTCCCTTTGATCTAGAAGGAATTACTTGAATGGAAGATTATGCAAATATAAAACAAGCATATATTCTTTGTCCTGGGAGTAGCTTGGTATGTAATCATCTCCACATACTCACCAAGAGCTACAAAAGATTTCTAGGGAAAGTGATATGAAGTATCTGATCCACCCTTTTTGAGGATCCACATCATTAGAACATGTCTGAGACACTGCTAAAAATAGGTGTCAGGAAATAACAAGAGAAGACAGACAGAGAGGGTATCACAAGAAAGAGGAGATCTGGACTGGACACTGACTTCGATCTTCACTGAGATCAGAAAGTCCTCCGCGTGAGACCCCATTCCCCGGGCAGGTGGCAGGAAGTAGAGCAGGTGAAGGGCTGAGTCTTTAACCACTGTCAGTAAGCCAGGGGTCCCTGGGTACAGTCAGGGAGACAAACCCCAAGAAAAGACTAGACTTCCTCATCATTAGGCACATTGGGTTTACTGTCATTGCAATTTGGATCTTATTTGATAATTAAAGCTGATGATCACAGTTCATTGCCAGGATTTCTAATGACCTCCAAAGTGAAGAAGGAGAAACACAAGGGAGTAACCAAAGTTGCCATTTCTTCCCAGATTTCCTAGAGTTACTAATACTGGGAAGTCAGCAATTCTCAGGTTTTTTCACTCTTGTGATATAGCCTTGGGGGGAATAGGAGGGACGGGGCGGGGGGGGGGGGGGGGAGAACACATAAGTGATATATTCCTATCAGCATTATATAAAATCAGTTACAACTCATTTCTCTCTTTGCAATTCAAAAAGCATATAGAAAATAAGTGGCATTATTACAAGTGCAACCTTAATTCTCCTCTAATTTATTTCTTGATATATAAATTGTTTACACATGTTAATACATTGCTTATGATCACCTGCATACAAATAATCTCACAATGATGTGACTACCACAGTTAAGGACAACTGCATTAGAGAATATTTACCCTCTAACATTACCACTGAACTCACTTATCTTCTTCAGAAGAAAGGATGGTGCCAGAAATAACACACAGTTGTATTAAGGAGACAAATAAATGAATAACCAATGCCAATGGATTTCTAGCTTCAAATGCTGAAGGGTTGGCATATTTACATCAGCTCTGTTTTTCTTACTACACCAAGTGTTACAGGAACTAAAATTAAGGCCGTACCTTAACAAACATAATTTAATCTTTTTTCCGGACCCCAGACATTGATACACAATACAACTAGCAGATCAAATTGATGTTCATGGTCATCAATACATTTTCTTTACTGAGGAGCACTGAATGCAAAGAGAAAGGATAGAGTTGGCAAGCAAATGAGATGTTCTTTTCGTCAGAGTGCCTTTTCAGCTGTTCATTGAAGAGGACAATGAACCTGGTCTGGGCTGGGAGGAGTAGCTACAAGAAGACTGCATGTGAAGGTGTCACTCCAACCAGAGATGCTCCAACATGAGAACACACAGCCCAAGAAAGCCATTCACCCTCCCAGCTTCCACCAGTCACGTGCAGAGAATTGCAGGTTCATGGAAGTTACTGCTCTCTACCTGAGCGGGTTTTCTTTTATGTCAAACCTCACAAGGCAGTAACCAAACTCTTAGTAGGAATAAGAAAAGCATTTGCTTTGCAATTCTTGTCCCACCACTGCATCAGTCACACTACATAAAGAAATCCAAACCCCTATTCATCAGTGCTTTTCAGAGCTCATCTATAATTCAGTCGACACTAAGAACCTTCACACAATGAAACGGCTTTTACTGAGCGATTATACACATCACCTGGATGCAAACAAGAGTACGTTTTTCATGGATGCCAAGAGTTTTCCGGGTTGTTTATGGGAGAAGAAAAGCAAGGTTTGTATGTCCTACTATGCCTCGTGGAGAGTAAGAAAGTCTTATATAACAAAAAGAAAAGCGAAAGAAGTAAAATTAGGGTAACGGGGAGAAAGGAGGGGAGGAAGGCAGGATGGCAAAAAAAAAATTAAACTTTAATTTCTGAAGCCAGCACTGCTATTTATTTCAAAAGTGAGTTTGAAAGACCCATTAAGGGGGAAGAAATCACTTTTATACACCATATCCTATACTCATATTGATTTTTATGGGATATGGTGATTGCTAGAGTCGTGATGAAGTGGAGAACAAGACAGAAAGAAAACACAAGAGGCCTCTGCAGAAGACGCAAGACCAAATGAACAAGAACACAGCAGCCACCCAGGAAACACAGAAGGAAGATCTCTGCTTCCTTTCAGGAGGCAGCAGCTCTCACATCTTTTACGACTTAGAAACCTTCCCCCAGCCAGAGACTCTAAAAACATGGGGCTGAATTCATTCCCACCACATGCTTTTTCTCTGTGCACTTATCTCCATGCGTCATCCTCCTTTGAAGCAAAAGACTCATTAATCCAATTCAAATTGCCAACATCAGTAAATCCTTTGCCTCAGCATTTAAATGCCAATACCAATTAAATACCAACAGCAACTTAACTACTGATGGGATCTGCGCTACATTCAGGAAATCCAGCCAGAAGTCCAGCTAGCATTAATTCCAACACTCCTTCATCAATTCTAATTTACTCAGTGCAAAGAAATGAGGTAATTTTCTGGCCACGCTGACGATGCATCCAACTGGATTGAAATAACTCTGCAGCATATAAGAAGGAACAGATTGATTGCAATCCACCAAACCTGAAGGACGTCTTCACCAAGGCTTCCGGGCTATCAAGCTGAGGCAATTCATCAGCTAAGATTTCCTCTGGTGGTCGGGGGTCATGGACAATGGTTGGTCGTGGCTTTTCCTTGGCATTCCCCGTGAGCCCATCGATGAGGGAGTTCCACAGGCAGTTCTGCGACTTAGACCCTGAGGGGTGAGGAGGAAAAAGTGTCGTCAATTCTGAACCAACAGCATGCCCTGCCTTGCCCAACTCAGGATTTTCAAGAGCAAAGCAGGGAAATTTCCATACTTTTTATGATCTCCAACATAGAGGGTTCCAAGAGATACTGGTCAGGTAACATAGGGAGTAACCAGGACTTTTTTAATTTATATGCAGAAAATAGTCTAATACCCTGACTATTTTGGCCCACAACTAAGTATTACAGATACACGTCTTGTCTCATTTCAGTGGTGATCAACTCCAACTCCTAATAGATCTGTAGGTATTTATTTATATATTTTTTCAGCAATTGGAAGTATACAAAGGACTACCCTTTTAAAGAAGAGGAAGATGTTCAGACACAAGTCTCCCTTATGAACTCAGCTTGCCTAAAGCCCAAGTTTCAAGACTCCATTCTAAAGAGACACTCACCCCAAACAGGGCCCCAGCTCTAGAAACCAGAACTCTAGACAGGTTCAGTCTTCTAGAAGATCAAGAACCAAGAAAATTACACTGCATGTTAACAATACTCTACCCAACAAACACTTCAGTCATATGAGATGAATATTAAAGGCAAACATGAAGTGGAAAGAGTATCACAAAATAGGGTAACCAAGGTCAATATCAACAGGGATACATTTACATTACATTACATTGTATTATGTACCCTTGATATGATGTGATGAAAATGGCACTTTACCTCTGTGGTATCCCTTCCCAAAACACATAGCCCCAGTGTATTAAGCATGCTTCTAGCTTCTGTAAACTTGATGCTTTAATGTCTGCCCTACATGCATATCCCAGACATTCCTTGTTCTGGACGACTCAGTAATGCACCTGAGTCACCTTGTCTTGCCTTCCTGCCTCCCTCATCTCCCACCTCCTCCCTCCACTAACTCTTCAGATAGAGTCTTTATCCCAGGGGCATGCTTTTCAAGTACAAACCAACCAAATCGGAGTCCACACCCCCAACACCTCCCTTACTGAGCTTTTGCACTCTGGGCCACTATTCATCTTCCCAATTCACCCCAGCCCAGGTACCAGAAAACTAGGGACAGCCCCTATGCCCCAAAGCCCATTGAATCTATTCAAACTAGCCAATCCTAAGCCTACTTACCCTCCTTTGCCCATGACTCCCTACAGAAACCACAGTAAAGACTCTTGCTCACAATTTCCCCCACCGCAGCTCTGCCTTATAACCGACCCCAATGCTTCTCAGCATGGCCTCCAGGGTGTGACACATGCCTCCCTCTTTGGGGACCTGCAGGTATTAAAAAACTATCTTTTCAATGGCAGTCATCTCCAGATCTGCTGGCCCTACCATGCCTAAATAATAATAAGAACTTACCTAAGTACCCAATCTAGTCATGGGGAAAACATCAGACAAATCCCAACTGAAGGACATTCTGCTAACACCTGACCAATACTCCTCTAAACTGTCGAGGTTATCAAAGAACAATGAAAGTCTGAGAAACTATCACAGTCAAGAGGAGTCTAGGAAGACACGATGACGAAATGCAGTGTGGTATCCTGATGGGATCATAAACTTAAAAGGACATTAGGTAAAAACTAAGGAAATCTGAATGAAGTATGTACTTAGGTCAATAATAATTTATCCCTATTAGTTCATTAATTGTGACAAATGTACTATATTAATATGAGATTAAAAATATGGAAAAATGGGCATAGGCATATGGGAACTCTTAGTACTATCTTTGCAAATTTTCTATAAATCTAAAGCTGTTCTAAAATAAAAAGTTATTATAAAAATACAAATAAATAAAATACTATAAATAAATAGCTATTACATAAGAAGTCTATGAGCAAAAATAATTTTTAAGTGGAACCTGAGGGTATTATAATTATTATTACCCCATTACCACTGGCTTGTGCCAGTTATGCTCTTCCCAAAGGAAAGAAAGCTTTTACCTTTTCCACAAAGATACTGTGGGGTTTCCAAGTCATGCACCCATAGAGCTGTATCACCCAGAAGGGTTGGCTTTTTCTACCCAATCCATGCAGAGGGAGTACCTTCATCTAAGTTATACATAGACTCTTTATGGGGCCTGAGGGGGTGTGCATGGAGGGGTAAAAAACACTGCCAGAAAACATGGACACTTCTCCAAAGAGGACATCCAGATGGCCTCCAGGCACATGAAATGATGCTCAACATCACTCATCATCAGGGAAACACAAATCAAAACCACACTAAGATACCACCTCACACCAGTCAGAGTGGCTAAAGTAAACAAATCAGGAGACTATAGATGCTGGCGAGGGTGTGGAGAGATGGGCACCCTCCTACACTGTTGGTGGGAATGTAAACTGGTGCAGCCACTCTGGAAAAGTGTGGAGGTTCCTCAAAAAACTATCCATAGAACTCCCTTATGACCCAGCAATAGCACTGCTAGGGATTTAACCTAGGGATACAG
>NC_043701.1:43733184-43741808 GCF_006229205.1 Suricata suricatta | reverse complement strand
TGAAAATGAACTGAGGGTTGAAGGGGAAGGGGGAGGGGGGAAAAGAGGTGGTGGTGATGGTGGAGGGCACTTGTGGGGACGAGCACTGGGTGTTGTATGGAAACCAATTTGACAATAAACTATTAAAAAAATAAAATAAAATAAAAATAAAAAGCACTGCCAGCTAATGCACATGCACGTGATAGGTGGGCAGAGAATAAGTCTGTATGCACATGGGGATGTCTCCCCCAAGACCCTAACCAGCTACCTGAAGCCCATAACAGAAGAAATCACCTGAAGGACAGCTTTGCTACTAAGATCAAAAGAACTTCACACACCAAGGATAACATCTCAACAAAGATCCCTGAACCCTCACCAAGAATACAAATGGGTTAGCACAGCACTCTTTCAATGACCACAGCTATGACTGACTCCTTTGGAATGTCCCACATTTAAACTGCTTTTGTTTGAATCAAGAGAAAAGTAAAGTACACTAGTGCCAAGAATCAGATGCCTCCAACTCCTGAAATGCAGGACAGCTTTTATAAAATCCTAAACAGATATCTTAATAAGATCTGGTCCTATTAATGAAGGTCTGGTTCTATGTTAGTAAAGGTCTGTTCTGTGTTAACTAAGGTCTGGTTCTAGGTGGAAGAACAACAGCAGCAGCCTGTTTTCTTAAATTTGATCTAAATGAAGGCTTTACAATAAACTTCTTGCCCATTTCCCTTCATTCTTTTATTTATTCATTCAATATACACATATTAAATCCCTCAATATGCCAGGTTCCATTCTGGACTCTAGAAACAGAAAGATCAACCCATAAGCAGGCACAACAAAGTGCAATGCACCTTGGGCAAATGAAGTGCTCTAGGAGGCAGAGGAGGGCTCACCCACTCTCAGGGCCCTGGGGAAATCTACACAGAGAATATCACATCAATATGGTTCCAAACCAGGAACAGACCTTCAGCAGATGAGAAACAGAGAAAAGAACATTCAGGGCAAACAGTATGTGCAAAGGCTCAGAGGATAACAAAGTAACTTGTGAAGGCTGGAGCAACATGAGAGGGGATAAGGTCAAAGCCTGGTTGGACAAGTTGTAAAGTGCCATGAATAAAATGCTAGTCATTTACAATGTCTTGTTTAGAAAAACAAAACAAACACAAAGGCCCTATCTATGTTTGAGAAAGGAGACTGGCACACTATAAAGCAATGAACTTGTGAGGAATAGCATGGTCATATGAAAGGGTCCGTGAATCTACAGCATCTATAGATGAAATAAGTCTTACAGTACTTATGACTAGTTCTTAATTGTATGTAGATGAGATTAATAAATTACAAATTCATGTAAAGCACTAATGAATTCATAATAGGTTTTTCACCATTTTCTCAATGAGTGAATCAGAAGGGTCTTATGACCTAAGCTTTCTCTCCATTAGGGGTCTCAAATGGAGACATTATTGATCTCGGGTTTAATTCCACTGTGGTCTGAGAACATACATTGCATGATTTCTAGTCTTTTTTATTTTTGTTAAGATGTGTTTTATGGCCCAGAATGTGGTCTAATTTGGTGAATACTCCACATGAGTTTGAGAAAAATGTGTATTCTGCTGTTGTTGGATGAAGCAATATACA
The DNA here is from genome assembly GCF_006229205.1 of Suricata suricatta. Taxonomy (NCBI): domain Eukaryota; kingdom Metazoa; phylum Chordata; class Mammalia; order Carnivora; family Herpestidae; genus Suricata; species Suricata suricatta. The sequence continues at coordinate 43,740,194 of NC_043701.1, read as the reverse complement.
GATGTTGATTACATCCAGTTGATTGATGGTATGGGCTTTTTCTCCTTTTCAAATGAATTTTATTTCATTCATTAAAACAACATGTATGTACATAAAGAGTATTATATATGTGCAAGAGTTAGTATATGTTCAGTATACAGGCCATTCCCAGGCCCCTTGCAATAACTTTATGGTCCATTCTGTCTCACTACTCAATCCCAGAGATGGGGATCCTTCTAAAGATTTATGATGATACTTTGGAAATAATATTTCCAACTATTTTTCCTAATTAACAGCTAAACAACTATCCATTCATAAGTGTTATTACTATTAAAATCAATTTCTGACTAAAACTTTAGAAAGTAAAAAAAAAAACCTTACAGCAACTTTTTGATTTAAAAAAATCTTTGTGTTTATTTCTGAGGGGAGGTTTCAGATATATTAGATCTTCATGGGGTCCATAATGCAATACAAAAAGATATATTCCTCTGATTTAGAGACAGATTTTCCATTCCACCAGATTGATGGTGTGGTGAATTCAACTATGTTCTTGCTGATTTTTCCGCCTGCCAAATCCGTCCATTTCTGAGAGAAGGGTGTTAAGGTCTCTGCCTGTGGTAGTGAATTCATCTATTTCTTTTTGCAGTTCTATTAGTTTTTGCTTCATATAGTTTGAGTCTCTGTCATGTTAGGCATATACACATTAAGGATTGTTAGGTCTTCTTGGAGAATTGGCTCCTGTTTCATTATGCAATTCCCTCTTATCCCTGATAACTGTACTTGTTAGAAGTCTGCTCTGTTTGATATTAATGCAACTCTCCTCACTTTCTTTGAATTAGTATTAGCATGGTATATTCTTCTCCATCAATTTACTTTCAATCTATATGAGTTTTTATAGTTAAAATGGGTTTCTTGCAGGAAATTATAGTTGAATCTGTCTTTTGATCCACTCTGATAATCTCTCTTTTTATTGGTACATTTAGACCAATGACATTCAAATGACTATTGATACAATTGGATTAATATCTACCACATTCATCACAGTTTTTTATTTGTTGCTTTTGGTTTTTTGTTCCTATATTTGCCTTCTATTGTTTTCCTGCCTTGTGCCATTTTGATTGAGTATCTTGCATGATTCCATTTTCTCTCTTTCTTAACATATTAGTTACAGTTCTTTTTTTTTAATCTTTTAATAAAATCACCCTAGAGTTCATAACATACATTCCAGCTAATTCAAGTCTACGTTCATATACCACCATAGCACTTCAGGTATAGGGTGAATACCTTATAATAACAAAATAATCCTAATTCTTCCCTCCTGTCCCTTGTAAAATTGCTGTCAGAGATCTTCAGAGGAGCCGTGCATGACACTCAGAATTATCCCCCTGAGGAACTGAAAAAAAATATTTATATGCAAGCTCTCATCCCAGGGACAAGTATAACCCCACAAGGTACTGATTACCTTGGCTTTCTGGGTTCGCTACACATGACTGTGGGACAATGCCCACTTATCAGAGAATCCCCAGGACATAAATCCAGAGAAATCAATTAAGCTAGAGCTTAGGAAGTGGGCCAAGAGGATGTAAACCTGGGCTCAAGAGGTACCTAATACATAGAGTGGCCACACAGTTTTAGCATCCTAGAAAATACAACCTGAATCCCATCTGCTACTCATTCCTGCCTTAGAAGGATCACAATGGCCCTTTCCCACGGCTTTTGCCAAGGTAATGTGATATGGGCCTTTTGGAGTTGAACTCTGAGAGGAGGAAAGAACTCTTCCTCTGATTCTCCACAAATGTGGGCAGAGCACTCTCCAGGGACACTGGAATGGTCTGCTCTGACAAAATGAAAAATAAAAATTCCCCTGCCTTGATTTATTTTAAGCTGATTTTGAAAGCATGAAATGTTTCTGACTAAATGGAGGCAAAAATATGGAAACAGAGAGTCACACAGGTCTCTCGCAAGAATATCAAAAACCCCATGAGGGAAATCATAGATAAACTAAGCCTTCAGGGTACCAAAAATAATGTGGCTCAGGTGCAGGAGATGAGCGACTCCATTCAGCCCACTCAATGTCATCTGCTTCTGCCCACTCCCCACTCCTCCCCACCCCAGCTTTCCTGTCTCCTTTGACTTGTTCCTGACTCTCATTTGAAGCTTATTACATTCTCGTCTTCTGTTATTTCCCCTCTGTCCCTGTGACAAATCCTCTCCCTTCTCCTCAGAAAGACAACTTTTCAAGTACCCCATGAACCCTCCAGACTGATTATAAACTCTGGTAGCAGCATCTATACCACGGAGCATATCAAGACAGCAAGTCCTCAGATTCAGATGTAACAAACGTTTGGTGGGTGGTTGCTATGTGCTAGACATTATAAAGATGGCTTCACCTCTGTTATCTTATTTAATCCTCAAATCAACCCTTCGAAGTAAATATTATTGAAATACTATTGAACACTAGGGCATTAAGACTCCAAGAGATCAAATAACCTAGATCACAGAGTTAGAAAACAACAGATTGCTTTGACCCAAAATTCTCATTCCCCTAATCCAGGCTTCCAGGTGATATATCACGCCGCTTATATTTTATTTATGAGTAAATAAACATACACATAATGTAGATCAAACAGAATATTCCACACTTGTTGTTATGAAACAAACATTCTTTTACATAAGAAATCAGATACACCCTATCTGCAACTGGGGAGAGCTTTGATGTTGCTAAGTCTCTTGCATGAAGCAGTTTGCAGCTTCCTTTAAAGAAGGAAGTTCAGGTTGAATGCAGGGAGGAGTAATGCAAGGTAAGTGTAATGGGTTGAGAAAAGACTTCTTAAGAAATAAAGAAAATGAGATGAGACACTTCTAAATCAGAAATAGCTACAGATCCATTCTGAAGTGGGTCTAACGGTGGCAGTCTGATAAACTGCTGGCAGGAGGAATCCAAGGAGATGTGGTAATCCTATTTAAATCTGACAAGTGACTTATGAACTGGGTTCCTGATTTTAAAAAGAAAATTACACAAAGATTATGCTGGCAAAAGGCTGAGAAATTAGAGTCTTGCAAAAGCACAGAGAAAAGAGGAGATTTAAATCTCCAAAAAAGGTAAAAAAAAAATTCTTAGAAAACATCAGTGATTCATGGATGAGGGCACTTGTGGGGAAAAGCACTGGGTATTATATGGAAACCAACTTGACAAGAAACCATAGAGAAAAAAGAAAAAAAGACAACATCAGTGATTCTCAAAAATATCTCCCTTCTGGGGAAGATAAGGATCCTGAGGTTCCTCAGGGTAAGAAAAGTGGGGCTGTGGCACAGAGGTCAGGAATGAACCTAAATAAAACCCAGATGAAAAGCTTTATGCACACTAAAAACAACAATAATAATAATAATGGAAAAAATAAGTATCAATAATGCTTTGAATATCTTTAAATCAGTCACAGAGGCACTAGTCTTTTACTTTTCATACTAACTCTTGATTTTAGAAACTTCAGAAATTTTGTCTCCTGCAATTTCAGAAAGATTTTAAAATACAACTCTATTTCTAATATACACATGAAGGTAAGAGGGTCTCCGCTATCAAACTCTAAGAACACAACTTGATTTGTAAATTCTCAAATATGTTAGGGCTTATTTCTGAGTTATCCTTGATTTTTAACTTGGTTTTTTAATGACTGTATCACATTATTTTACTTAGTACAACTTCATAGTATCTATTAGCGATCTGAAAGTGCCAGAGCTCCTCTTTTCTCTTTTTTGGCTATTCTTATTTGCATAAGTCTCTAAGAAAACTTCAGTTAAAGTCAGTTTGGCAGGACCCCTGGGCAGCTCAGCAGCCGACTCTTGATTTCGGCCCAGGTCGTGACCACAGGCCATGGGATCAAGTGCCACATCGGGCTCCATGCTAATCATGGAGCCTGCTTAGTATTCTCTGTCCCTCTCCCCTTCTCTCTCTCTAATAATTCTTCTTTTTTTATGTTTTATTTTATTTTTGAGAGAGAGAGAGAGAGAGAGAGAGAGAGAGAGAGAGCACAAGCAGGGGAGGGTCAGAGAGAAAGGGAGACACAGAATCTGAAGACAGGCTCTAGGCTCCGAGCTAGCTGTCAGCACAGAGCCCGATGCGGGGCTCGAACCCATGGACCATGAGATCATGACCTGAGCTGAAGCCAGATGCTTAACCAACTGAGCCACCCAGGCGCCCATAATAATCCTTTTTTTAAATCACTGTCAGTATTTAAAGAAAACTCTTCTTTTTGAATGTATGTTGAGATGGTACTTAAGAAAACTATAATTAATTACTTAAGGAAAAGCATTATCATCTTAACAAAATATCATGCCCTCATCCAGATAGATGACTGGTCCTTTCTGTATGGAACACCTGATGTATTGACTTACTCGAGCACCTTTTCCTCCCTACTTATAACAACACTTCTCACTTGATTTTGAGAACATCTCCTCTCATAGTACCCATTCTATCTGACTCTTACAGGCTCTCAGCTATGTTCCTTCAGGCTCTGGCTTCAGTGATAAGTCAAGGATGACTCAAACTTGAATAACCACAGACCTTCCCTGGTATTTTCCATACTGAAACTAAACGGAAGAGCCTTTTCTTTCTTAGTAGGTTGCTAGTGCAAGCCACCACATCCCAATACCTGAATAAGCCTCAGAAAATGAAGCCACTTGCTTATATGAGCATATTTATACTACAAAAGGATAAGTGTTGATTTTAACCAACCTTGCCATTTTTTAGGAAAAAAAGTTAAAGAAATTCACATTACAAATTCTGAGTCTTTTCACGGGTCACGCATGCATATTTTAATATCTATTTCAATAGCCAGAAGTAGAATCATAAAGATAAACTATGAGTTGTCACTTTGTTACTTAAGAGATGTCATATTTTATTTGTAACATATGTAAAGGGCCGTTCTTCAGTTTTCTCCTTAAACTTAATGCTGTCAAGTGTTAGATGCGTGCATGTAAACCTGTTGCACATCAGAAACATATTCAATGTTTATCTATGTAACTTATTCACTCTGTAAATACATTTAAAGTTTTTGTGATGTAATCTTGGTTGATATTCTATTCAGATCTTCCTTTAGACTTAAAAAAAAAAAAAGAAAATGCATCCCATGATTTTTAAGTCAATAAATCCAAAATATTATCATTTCAACATGTAATAAATATAAAAACATAATGAGATTTTGGGGTTTTTTTTCCAAAACCGAGCAAATATTTTACACTTACAACACATCTCAGTTAGTACTGGTCAAGTGCTCAAGGGTCACATTTTATGGGACAGTACAGCTTTACAAAATTTATTTTGATTCATGTTTCTTTTTTTTTAATGTTTACTTATTTTTGAGAGACAGAGAGACGAGCATGAGCAGGGGAGGAGCAGAGAGAAAGAGGGAGGGAGACACAGAATCGAAGCAGGTTCCAGGCTCTGAGCGGTCAGCCCAGAACCCGACACGGGGCTCAAACTCACAAAGTGTGAGATCATGACCTTAGCTGAAGTCAGACACTCATCCAACTAAGCCACCCAGGCACCCTTGATTCATGTTTCAATTGGCTAAAATATACCCTTGAATAATTCTTTCCAGGAATGACAGGGTTAATGAGTTATACATGAACAACAACTTCAGTAGAGATTTTTTGAATTTACATTAAACTTCAACACATTTCTTAATTATCTTCTGATATTTACATGCTATAGAAGAGAATTAGAAGCCAAGTATGATAGGTTTTCTTTCTTTTGTAAGCAAACATTTTTCTTTATCTTTGTATTTTAAACATTTTGCTAGCATATATGGAATTGTGAGTTATTTTTACTGATTCTTAAATTTATTTTTCGGGAACACCATGAGCTCTTTCAATGTGGCAACGCAACCCTACTTTTTTCCATTCAGGCAAGCTGCCTTCAACTTTATCTTTGATTATTGTTTCTGCTCCAATTATTTAGTCTGGCTTTAGTCTCAGAACATCTATGATTCATTTACATGTGTTGGATCTTTCTCTGACTTCCTATTATCTTTTCTATCATTTTCAATTGCTTATCATTTTTTTAAAATAATAGTTTATTGTCAAATTGGTTTCCATATAACACCCAGTGCTTCTCCCCACAAGTGCTCCCCCTCCATGACCATCACCCCCCCTTACCCCCTCTCCCTGCCCCTTCAGCCCTCGGTTCCTTTTCAGTATTCAATAGTCTCTCATGATTTGTATCCCTCTCTCTCCCCAGCTCTCTTTCCCCCTTCCCCTCCCTATGGTCCTCTGTTAGGTTTCTCCTGTTAGACCTATGAGTGCAAACATATGGTATCTGTCCTTCTCTGCCTGACTTATTTTGCTTAGCATGACACCCTTGAGATCCATCCACCTTGCTACAAATGGCCAGATTTCATTCTTTCTCATTGCCATGTAGTACTCCATTGTGTATATATTCCACATCTTCTTTATCCATTCATCAGGTGATGGACATTTAGGCTCTTTCCATGTTTTGGCTATTGTAGAAAGTGCTGCTATGAACATTGGGGACCTGTGCCCCTATGCATCCGCACTTCTGTATCCTTTGGGTAAATCCCTAGCAGTGCTATTGTTGGGTCATAGGGGAGTTCCATCGATAGCTTTTTGAGGAACCTCCATACTATTTTCCAGAGTGGCTGCACTAGTTTACATCCCCACCAACAGTGGAGGGTGCCATTTCTCCACATCCTAGCCAGCATCTATAGTCTCTTGATTTATTCATTTTAGCCACTCTGACCGGTGTGAGGTGGTATCTCAGTGTGGTTTTGATTTGAATTTCCCTGATGATGAGTGACACTGAGCATCGTTTCATGTGCCTGTTGGCCATCTGGATGTCCTCTTTGGAGAAGTGTCTGTTCTGATCTTCTGCCCATTTCTTCACTGGATTATTCATTTTTCAGGTATGGAGTTTGGTGAGTTCCTTATAGATTTTGGATACTAGCCCTTTATTTGATATGCCATTTGCCACTATCTTTTCCCATTCTGTCGGTTGCCTATTAGTTGTTTTTTTTTTT
>NC_043701.1:43715407-43733084 GCF_006229205.1 Suricata suricatta | reverse complement strand
ATTCCCTTGCCTTTGGGGATGTGTCAAGGAGGAAATTGCTGTGATTGAAGTCTAGGAAGCTGCTTCCTGCTTTCTCCTTTAGGGTTTTTATGGTTTCCTGTCTCAGATTCAGATCCTTTATCCATTTTGAGTTTATTTTTGTGAATGGTGTAAGAAAGTGGTCTAATTTCATTCTTCTACATGTTGCTGTCCAGCTCTCCCAACACCTCCTGTTGAAGAGGCTGTCTTTTTTCCATTGGATACTCTTTCCTACTTTGTCAAAGATTAATTGGCCATATACAGGCTTACCATTTTTTATCTATGGTGTAAGATCCTATTTCTCAAGTTTGTCTTCCAATCATTGATTATATTTTTTCAGGGTCAATTCTATATTTCAACATGAATCTTAATTCCTATGTCCTATATTTACTTTCTTTGCATTGTTTCTCTATGCATCTTAAATCAAAATCAACCTGCTTCTTTTCTATGGCTTTCTGCTCCTATCTTAGAAGTGCTATGTCTTCCTTCTTCATATGCAGAATACAAAGGAGCATTTACATGTTCTCTTTTGGCTTCTACATTAAATCTTTTTCAGAAGGCTACTTCTTCCCTATGTTTTTATGATGGTATTTCACTTCCCTAGTTCTTCATATTTTGTTTAGATTTTATTTTGGACTTAACCCTAGTTAAGTCATTCTGGAATGCAAAAAAAAAATCATATTATTATTTTCCAACAGGCAAGGTATGTAGGTCACTCTAGGTTTCACTCATTGTCTACTTGAGCTGCCAGACAAATTCAGCAGAGAAAAACAAGAGTAAGATTGACATTTATATCCAAACAGTTACCATAATAAGCAATGCATAACCCAAGCCTAAAGAGTGAGCACAAAAAAATGGTGCCCAACCTGCTTCAGAGTAAAGCCTTGCATCTCTCTTTACCCTACTGATGGGCACAGCTCCCACATAATTTTCAAAGTCTATTTAGAAATTCATATGGTATAGTAGATCACTATATAGTGGGACCATCAATTCCAAGAGGAAATATTTCAATTACTCTTTGTCATACATCAAAAGAATGAGTCTGTTGAGCAGAGTAATGATGTAGACAAGATTACAGGGAGACTGTTTTCAAGAACTTTGACAGTGTTCATTTAGTCTACCAATTAAAAGAGAAGTTTATCTGTTGAGAATAAAATCTACTTGACACTTTGTTAAATGGTCAGTGTAAGTTAGGTACTTGAGAATAAAAAGATAGCATTTTTTTAATTTTCATAATTTATTTAGACTTTTCACTAATTCAGACACCACCACCCCCACAATTAAGTGAAAAATTTTCAATGCATAACTACCTTGAAATATGCTAATGTCTGCAAAGCATGCAAAAATCCAAGTTTTACCATCTGCTAGATGATTCATTTGTAAATCTGCCTAGTATTCCTTTGGGAAGTTCCAGCATGGATTTTTAACCTCATTATAAAAACTTGGTAGGAATGAATTCAGTATGTATGAAAGTGCTCTGAGCACTTGGAAGAATGTGCCACATTCATCCTAGACACGTTGAAATCGTATGTGTACTGTGATCAAAAATAAAAGTGTTTGAAATTAATTGCTTGGAGATTTGGCATTTTAATCAAGAATTCAAGAAAGATAGAGACTTTGAGGTAATATATTAGTCACAAAGAAGATCCTTTCAAATTTTGGCCCAAACTAGCCATTGCTGGTAAGAAAATAAAATTGATGGACCGTTTGTTGGTAGTAAGCTCCTTTAGGAAAAGAACCGTAATTGACTCATTTTTATATTCCTGCACCAAAAATGTCCTTTCAAAGTTATTCATATGAATCTAAGATACCTGCTTCTGAGGCTGTAGAAATCAGAGCAAGAAACTTCAATAACCTTCTCTGTCTTTTCTTCCTTCCATGTACTTCAATTGTATCATGCATTGGTTGTCTTCAGTTTCTTACCCAAATGGCTTCACACCTTGACCTCTCTTCCTATCTTGCTCAATGGACTAGGGAACCTGGCTTCATAAAATTTACTGACCTGGAAACTAGGCAGTTCTTTCATAGATTCCCAGAAGTGCAGCTCTGGCACGATCATTTCCCCCCAGGACTTCATAACCACAGGGGAGCTGTTCATAGCTTAATCTGCATGATGATAAACACTGACGTTGCACATAGTACAAAACTGGATGTATTTACCCTGGGCTTCAAACCCAAGGCTTAGCGAAGACCTAATGCACACCACGACAGGAACCACTGGACCTCCTTAGTCTACCTGCCTGTCAGTGGGTGGGGGAAGGCAGAGGGATGGAATGTAGTATATGGCATACAGTAGGTGCTCCATAAATATTTGTTGGAAAGAAGGTATCATGGGAAATTGTGACTGGTAAGTCATGGGAGTCCCATAAGTTAAAATGCACCTGAATTCTTTCTAATAAGGTAATTAAGTATGAATCTTTAAGAACTGTCCAAGTAGTAAGTGGCTTTATTCCTTTGTTTGGAATGATTACAGGTCTGGAGCATTTCCTTTCTTTTTCTTTTCTTTTCTTTTTTTTTTTTTTTTTTTTGGCATCAGCAAATAGTTTTATTTTCATATTTCCATCTGAAACCTTTATTTTGTTTCCCCCCATCACCACCCCTGCCTAGACGCCCTGGCTAAACCCTGCAGTACAATGTTGAATAGGAGTGGTGAGACCAAATATCCTTATCTTATAACTACCTCAGAAGGAAAGATTCCAGATTGCGCAGATCTGAAACATTTCTACTCATTCTGCTTTCAACCCAATTGAACAAAGATTTATTGAACACTTACTGTGTACTGATTGGCAAGGCAGTTTTTGTTTTAAAAGAACTCAAAAATCTAGTAGGGGGATAGTCATTAAACACATATTTATAATACAGTATGAAGTAAGTAATAATATAACTATGTAGAAATACATTGATACCAAACAAAGCAGGGAGTGATAATTTTGTCCCGGGGTCAGGCTAGGCTTCACAGAAAAGGTGGCCTAAGACCAGAGTTTTGAGAGATGGATTAGCTTGAGGATCATCAGAGGGATAAAACATTTCAGACAGAACCATATGCACAAAGGCATGGAGGAGTGAAACAGCATGGGAGGGCAACAAATTTCATTTTCCTGAGGCCAAAATAATGAATTAGGGCATGAGAGGAGAGATCATGTTGGGCCAGAATTTTAAGGGTCTTATGTCATATGCCAAGGATTTTGACATAAGGCTATGGAAAGTCATCTTAAAGGTTTTTTTTATTAAACTTTTTTCTCTGAGAAAATTATAAATTCACATGCACTTATAAGAGATATTACAAAGATCCCACGTACCCAGTTTCCCTCAATAGTAACATTTTGTAACACTGTAGTACATCATAACCAGGATGTGGACACTGAGGCAGAACACTGGCATGGCAAAGATCTTCATGTTATCCATCTATAGCCACAGCCTCTTCCTCCCAGCCCACTCCCTCCTTAACTCCTGACAACCACTAATCTGTTCTCTATTTCTAGAATTTTTTCATATCAATGACGTTGTGTGCGTGGAATCATACAGCACATGTATAAGCTTTAGGGGTTCGTTTCTTCACACAGCGTGATTCTCTGGAGATTCATGTGCATTGTTGCATCAGCAGCTTGTTCTTTTCATTGCTGAGCGGTATTCCATGGTGTGAACACACTACAGTTTGTTTAACCACACACTGGATCAATAAATCTAGGTTGTTTCCAATTTGTGGCTATTATGAACACAACTTCTATAACTATTCACATGCAGGTTTAAGTGTAGTAAAATATACATAGTATGAAATTTACCATCTTAAACATTTTATATGTAACCAAGTTCAGTGGCATTAAATACATTCATGTTGTTGCACAACCATCACCCCCCCCCAAAACTCTTCATTTTGCAAAACTGAGCTGTGTCCCCATGAAACTAACTGTCCCCTCCTCTCAGCCCCTGGTAACCTGATGCTACTTTCTGTCTCTATGAATTTGGCTACTCTAAGTACTTCAAGTAAGTAGGATCATATAGTACTTATCTTTCTGTGACTGGCTTATTTCACTTAGCAGAATGTCCTCAAGATGCATCCATGTTGTAGTGTGGGCCAGAATTTCCTTCCTTTTTAAGGCGGAATAACATTCTATTGTATGTACATTTTCTTCTATAGATATTTGGTTCATCCATTCATCTACTGATAGACACCTGGGCTGCTTCACCTTTGCAGTACTGTGAATAATACCCCAGTTCTTTGGGGTACACACCCAGAAGAAGAATTGCTAGATCATATGGTTATTCTATTTTTAATTTTTTGAGGAACTACCAAACTTTTCCACGGTAGCTACACTACTTCACATTCCCACCAATAGTGCACAAGGGTTCCGGTCTCTCCATATCCTTGCCAATATTTGGGGGTTTTCTTTTATTTTTTTTTCTTTTACACTAGCCATCCTAACAGGTGTGAGGTGTCACATGTACAGGTTTTTGTGTAAATATAAGTCTTCGTGTCTCTGGAATAAATGCCCAGATGTGCAATTCCTGGGTCATATGGTAGTTGCATTGTTTGCTTTTTTAAAAAAATAGCCACACTTTTTATAACTGGCTTGCCACAAGCGATGTATGAATGATGCCACTTTTCTGCATCCTTGCAGGATTTGGTGTGGTCACCATTTTTTTGTTTTAGCCATTCTGGTAGATGGGTCTCATTGTGGCTTTAATTTGCATTTCCCTAGTGGCCAATCAAGTTGAACATCTTTTCAAGTACTTACTTGTCATCTATGTATCTTCTTTGGTAAAATGGCTCTTTCTGTCTCTTGGCCAAAGTCTGAATGGCTTGTTTTCTTTTTTACTTTTGAGTTTTAAGAATTCTTTATATAATACTAGAACTCTGTTAGATAGCATAATTATTTGCAAATATTTTCTCCCACTTTCTAGCTTGTCTTTTCAACATCTTAACAGGGTCTTTTGCAGAACAAAAGTTTCTAATGTTGGTGAATTCCAATTTATCAATGTTTTCTCTTTATGGATCACACTCTTGGTGTCACATCTTTCTTGCCTACTTTTATAATCCCATGACTTTTTTCTGTTTCTTTTTTTTTCCAAAAGTTTCTTAGCATTAGATTTTATGATTTAGTCCATAATCCATTTTGATGAGTTTTTGTATAAAGTTTGAGACTTAGATTGAGGTTTGTATTTTTGCCTACGGATGTCCGACTACACTGGCACCATCTGTTGAAAAGACTATATTAGCTCTATTCAATTGCTTTTACACCTTTGTCAAAAATCTGTTGGGCATATTTGTGTGACTCTCTTTCTGGCTTCTCTATTCTGTTCCATTGACCTATGAATCTATCCTTTTACCAGTAGTACCTAGTCTTTATTATTCTGGCTATACATTAAGCTTTGAAATCAAGTAGACTGATTCTTTGTACCTCATTCTTCTTTGACAAAATTGTTTTAGCTATTCTAGTTCCTTTTAATTTCCATATATATTGTAAAATCATCTTGTCTATATTTACAGAAACTCTCATTGGGATTTTGTTTTATTTTTTAATGTTTTTTATTTATTTTTGAGAGACAGAGAGAGACAGTGTGAGCAAGGTAGGGTCAGAGAGAGAGGGAGACACAGAATCCGAAGCAGGCTCCAGGCTCTGAGCTGTCAGCACAGAGCCTGATGTGGGGCTCAAACCCACAAACTGTGAGATCATGAACTGAGCTGAAGTCAGATGCTCAACCGACTGAGCCACCCAGTACCCCAGAAACTCTCATTGGGATCTTAATAGGAATTGTGTTAAATCTGTATATCAATTTACGGAGAACTGACATCTTCACTATGTTGAGTCTTCCAAACCATAAATACAGTATATCCTTCCATTTATTCAGATTTTCTTTGACACTTCATCACCATTGTAGTTTTCCACATATAAGTCTCATTCATGTTTTACTAGATTTATACCTCTACATTTCACTTTTTTTGACCAATTGAAAATACTACTTGTGTGTGTGTGTGTGTGTGTGTGTGTGTGTGTGTGTGTTTATTTATTTTTGAGACAGAGAGAGATGGAGCATGAGCTGGGAAAGGGCAGAGAGAGAGTAGGAGACACAGAATCAGAAGCAGGCTCCAGGCTCTGAACCATCAGCACAGAGCCCGATGTGGGGCTTGAACTCGTGGACCATGAGATCATGACCTGAGCTGAAGTCAGATGCTTGGCCGACTGAGCCACACAGGTACCCTTGAAAATACTACTTTATTTTTAATTTTGATTTGTTTATGTTTATCTCATATCTTATAATCTCACTGAATTCACTTATTAGTTCTAGAAGGCTTTTAACAGATTCTTGAAAATTTTCTGAATAAACAATCATTTTTTTCTGTAAACAGAGATAATTTGACTTCTTCTTTTCTGGACTGTACACATTTTATTCATTTTCTTCCCTTACTGCACTGGCTAGAACTTCCAGCACTATGTTGAATAAAAGGATGTGAGCAGATATCCTCATCTTGTTCCCAATTTTAGGGGGAAAGCATCAGTCTTTCACCATTAAGTATAATATTAGCTGTAAGTTTCTTATGGATGCTCTTTATCAAATGAGGACATTCCTGTATATTCCTACCTCCCTGAGAGCTTTTATCATGAATCTTTAATGTCATCAAATGCTTTTTCTACATCAATTGATTTAATCATGTGATTTTTCTTCTTTAGCCTGTTAGTATTGTGAATTACATTAATTTTCAATTATGAAAGAGAATCAATCCCACTTGGTATGATGTACAATTCTTTTTATACTGTTGAATCATTTTGCTAATATTTTGTTTAAAACTTTTACATCCACATTCATGAGGATATTGGTCTATAGTCCTCTGGTTTTGGTATCAGGGTAATACTAACTTCATAAAATGAATTGGGAAATGTTTCATTCTCCCTATTTTCTGGAAGGGAATATGTAGAATTGGTGTTAATTTTTCTTTAAAAATTTGGTAGAACTTTCCAGTTTAACTTGGCCTGGAGATTTCTTTTTGGGAATTTTTAATTACTAATTCAATTTTCTTAAGTTATGAAGCTATTAGCTATTTCACAACTGGTGAGTTGTAGTGGTTTGCTTCTCAAGGAGATGATCCATTTCATCTAAGTTTTAAGAGGCCAAGGTCATCAAGAAGATGTGGTATATATATATATATACAATGGAGTATTACATGGCAATGAGGAAGAATGAAATATGGCCATTGGTAGGAAAGTGGATGGACCTTGAGGGTGTCATGCTAAGCGAAATAAGTCAGGCAGACAAGGACAGAAACCATATGTTTGCACTCATAGGTCTAACAGGAGAACAGGAGAAACCTAATGGAGGTCCAGGGGGAGGGGAAGAGGGATAGAGAGTTGGGGAGAGAGAGGGACGCAAAACTTGAGAGACTACTGAATACTGAAAATGAACTGAGGGTTGAAGGGGGAGGGGGGAAAAGAGGTGGTGGTGATGGAGGAGGGCCCTTGTGAGGAAGAGCACTGGGGGTTGTATGGAAACTAATTCGACAATAAACTACTTTAAAAAAAGAAGAAAAAAAAAGAGCCCAAGGTCAGGCAGAAGTCTCAGATCCAACTCCGGACTCTGCACAGCCTGAAATCCTTACCCCATGTGGATGCTAACATACATAATACGAGATCCCATGGGCTTGGCAACACCACCCCCACACAGCATAGCTGCAGAGTCAGCAGGCATGTTTACATCTTGCTGTACTAATGTTAAATTTCTCCTTCATTTACACCTGCAGAGTTCCATGTCTTTACTGCAAGTTTAACTATGCATTTTAAAGTATTATTTAAAGTATTTTACTCAGCATTTCTACATGCATATAAAAATGGAGGGGTTTCAGGCTATCCTAGTCCACCTGCTGAAACCAGAAACTTCATCCTAACTTTATTCAAAGGAGCATATATTGAGAGAGGAAAGGAGGATGTGCTTGGCATGTAATAGCTATCCCATGTCTTTGCCTTCCCTGAAGTTACATTACACACAGAAAATTTCTAATAAGATCTTTAAATTGTGTAAGCCTGTATACATGTAGTAAGGAGTAAATATTTGTTAGTATCTCAACAAGTTGGACTCTAATTCCCTGTAGGGAAAAAAGAAATAAGTCTACATGCAGGGGGAAAAAGTCAAAAGGAGTAGAGATGAGGTGCTGAGGGCAAAAGTGTCAGCAGATACCTATACAATTAATGTGATGATCAAGGTACTCTGTGTGAGAAACTTGGAAGAGTGCCTTTCAGTTCCTAAGAGGGAAATAGAAATATGAGGCAAAGAAAGAAGGAGGGTAGGCAGAGAAGACTCAAGGGGTGGAAGGCCAGCAGCTACATGGGCAAAGTGGTCTTTAAAATAATCTGGGGCACCTGGTGGCTCAGTCAGTTGAGGGTCCAGCTTCAGCTCAGGTCACAATCTCACTGTTCCCAGTTCAAGCCCTGTGTCAAGCTCTATGCTAACAGCTCAGAGCCTGGAGCCTGTTTTGGATTCTGTGTGTGTGTGTCTCTCTCTGTCTCTGCCCCTCCCCCACTCATGCTCTGTCTGTCTCTCAAAAATAAATATTTAAAACAAATTTTTTTAATCATCGGTGGTGAGATAGATGAAAGGGCTATTGAGAACAGAACTGTGAATTACACCTGTCTGCATGCAATGGCACATTGTAATCTCTCTTGTGGATCTCTCATCTTCGCTCAAGTTCTGCTTTGACCAGTAGCATTTGGTTACTCCAAAAGAAGAGAAGGGGCTTTGTTCCACATCTGAGTCTATGTCGGGGCAGATAAGACAGCCGGAGCATATAGAGGGAAACAATCAACAGAGGTAGGAAATCAGGACAAGGAAAATAGTAGGTTAAATCAGGTATTCACAGAAACATGAAGGAGCACCCTAAACTTTCAAAGGGCACACAACAGCGATTGCACCCTATTTACCTAGGTCTCAATGGGCCAGGAGCCTCCAGCTGACATGTGGGCTACATACCATCCACAAGCTCCTAGAAGCTACTTCTAGTATCATCAGACAGTGCACTGGTGAACCAATGGCCAATATATTGGGGACCGAGTGATACAGTGGATATATTCAAAGACCTGATCATACACATTCAGAAAGAGAAAATCAAAGGGAGTTCCTCAAACACACAATATACTCCAATCCTTCACTATGACCATGACCATCAACCCTTTCCAGCACAAGCTGAGTTTTCCCCATTAGAGGAGTTCTTGCAGAGAGCTCATGACCCCCTGACAGGGATGCCATAAAGAGGATTTGAATTTTACATGAGGTTGTGAGTTCTAGTCTAACTTGAAATTGTTCACATGTAACATAATGGGTTGATATATCTGTTTACCAAACCAAACAGGTTTGCTTGGCTGATAACCACCATATTTGATGAAAGGGGCACAGAAAAAGAGTAAGATACAATCTGGAACCCTTTGTGGCCTGACAGACAAATCTTAGGTGAACAAAAGTAGAGGAGTAACTGTCTATGGTTCTAAAACACAAATATGTCATGACAAAAACTGCAGTTTGAGGATGACGATACACGTGGTTTGCAGGTGCAAGCAGGAGACCAGTGGCTCAGCAAATAAAGGTCTTATAATGACCCTGTCATGAAGGGGGAAAGGTCAGGCATAGGCAGGAGATGGCCTCAGAAAGAGAAAGAGAATTTTATTCAAGAGATGATGCAGAGAAGTGCCAGTTCCAAGGGTTGAGTAGGGGTAGGGGTACCTTTAGACTATTTTCCCTTACTCACCTTCAGCCATCCCCCACAATCCTCCACAAAAATAATGTAAAATTGTTTTTATCTTGTGGTGCCTGGGTGGCTCAGTTGGCTGAGCGTCTGACTTTGGCTCAGGTCATGATCTCACGTTTCATGGGTTCGAGCCCCGCATCAGGCTCTGTGCTAACAGCTCAGAGCTTGGAGCTTGCTTCAGATTCTGTGTCTCTTTCTCTCTCTGCCCCTCCCGTTCATGCTCTGTCTGTCTCTCAAAAATAAATGTAAAAAAATTTTTAAATTATTTTTATCTTAAAATAATAAAACACTACTCTTTGATAAGGGTGGCTGACATTTGCTCTGTCTTATGCATATCTAAGTACAAGTGCCTACAGAAATATACTAATACTAATAATACTAATTGTATGATTCTGCCTCTACCTCCAC
This sequence comes from Suricata suricatta, assembly GCF_006229205.1. Classification (NCBI taxonomy): domain Eukaryota; kingdom Metazoa; phylum Chordata; class Mammalia; order Carnivora; family Herpestidae; genus Suricata; species Suricata suricatta. The sequence goes on along the minus strand of NC_043701.1, from coordinate 43,722,928 downwards.
CCCCACCCTCACAACTAAAGCAGTGGTTCTGAAACTGGTGTACATCAGAATCACCAACAGCATCCACTGGGACCCACTCCAGGAGTTTCTGATTCAGCAAATCTGGTAAGGGGTCCAAGTACTTGTACTTCTAACAAGTTCCAGGGATACCACTTTGAGGACCACTGAGCTAGATCACTACCCCGAAGCTCTGCATGCAGAGAAATTTTAGAGCTGCTGTTATTAAAGCTAAAATTCCAGTTTCTGCTGGAACAAGTAAGAAATGAAGATATTCAGTCCTTAAATACTGTTGAGTTCAGACCTAGAGCTCTATACAAGAACTGAACTTTGTAGAAATAGAGTTGTTTAAGACAAGTCAGAGAATCTTCAGATCCAGTTCCCGCCCTGTCCTGGGCCCTTTATATGGCTCTAGCTCCTCCACAGTACATGCTCCTGGAAACACTGAACACCTAGCCATCAGCCACAGCCCATTGCTCATGGCATCTCTTGGCCCTTCCTCCCACCCATTTTATCCCCTCCTTCTCATCATTACGGTTCCATAACCTACCCAAGTTCAACTCAAACTCCTAATGCTTGCAACAGGCCTCCCTAGCTGTGACAAGCAATTTCAAAAAGTTCTCTGGCTGACCTCTAGCACTCTGTCAGATAGGATTTTGAGTTTGCCCTGCAGTTCCACAGTGGGCATCACCATGTAATAGGTGCTGGCCCACCCTCTATCCCAACCCCAGAGCTCAGCCTCACTGTACACCCCTCTCTGCCCAGGGAAGGGGATCATTCACCCGCCCACATTATATTCCCAATACAAATAGAGCAAGTGACCCTCCGTTTGCTGTAACATTCATCCACCCAAATTACTCTAGCTCTTCAATAGGATAATCTGTTTTCAACACTATCTGGATTTTTACCTCCAAAAGCAAAAGAGGCCAATTAGGGCTCCATTTCCTTACTGCTTTTGATCCCACTATTTTCTTTTCAGCCACTGCCCATCTCAGGGGAGAAATTATTCTCTCCTCAATTAGAGAAGCAATAAAAACTCCAGAATGGAGTTTTCCAGATACACAAGTTTTGGGGCCAATGCTTTCCTCTGCACAGGATCTTCCAATGTCCTGGATGGTCTTCACAAGAGTCCACTGCACTGAATGCCTACCTCTTCTAAGTCTCCTAGAGTAGAGATGCACACCAAACTCTGGGCTTTTGCTGCCACACTGTGGCCGTATCTGAACACTGCATGCATCCCTGAAAAGTTGTATTACCTTATTTTTTTTTTGAGATATAATTGACATATAACATTACCTTAGCTTCAAGTGAACAACATGATTTATTTGTATATAGTGCGAACTTATCACCACAAAAAGTCTAGTTAGCATCTGTCACCATACATAGCTACAAAATTTTTTTCTTGTGATGAGAACTTTTAAGATCTATTCTCTTAATTTTCAAATACACAGAAGAGTATTATTAACTACCATTACCACATTATACATTACATCCCCACAACTTATTTCTAACTGGGAATGTGTAGCTTTTTACCACCTTCTCCCATTCATCCCCACACCTCCTCCCCCATCCACCTCTGGCAACCACCCATCTGTTCTCTGTCTCCAAGTTTGGTTTTTTGGTGGTGGGGCAGGGGTGGGTATTATTTCACATGTAAGTGAGACCATAAGATATTTGTCCTTCTCCGTCTGACTTGTTTCACTTAGTATAATGACCAAGGATGGACCTCGAAGGCTTTCTTTTTTAAGATTAGAAGTTACCTTCTCTACCTATTAACCTCCAGTCACTCCCCAAACCTTGACTAATGCTTATCTCCTCCAAGAGGACTCCCTTGAGTCTACTCCCACCCCAGGTCAGATGGGTTCTCTCCATCTGGTTCATGCAGCTCCTCATACAATCTCTAGCATCTCCCTCCACACACTGCACTGGAGACACTGACTTCTTGTCTGGTCAGATTGTGAGCTCCCTAAAGACAAACTCATGCTCGTGTGTGTCTCTAGGGCCTGGCATAGAAGTTTTCCATAAATATATATGAAAAGAAGGAAGGGAGGGAGGGAGGTGAGAAGAGAGAGCAAATGACCAATATTGTTCTAAACAGGTCACAGACCATGTCACATGTTTTTAAGTAGTTTACCACTCACTCTGGCATGTGATCATCCACAACCACCCTGGAAATAAGTTCTAATATCTGTCATGGAATCCAGATACAGAAAGTGTGGCGTAGAGGGGTAAGTTACCTGCCCAAGTTCACACAGAATTCAGAATTCCCAGATGTAGAACCCAAGCCCAGGCCTAACAAACACCAGAGCCTGTGTCCTCAGTGTCGTCTGGACACCCTGACATTCGTGTGCGGGAGACCCTTGAGGACTTGCTCTGGTTTCAGGAGTGTGTGTACTGGCAGTGGGTTAACGTCCCCCTGCTTATGAAGTGAGGATGAGGAAGAGAAGTGAGGAACAGAACTGGAGGGACCTAGTTTACTCTGCCTTCACTCAACACCAGGCAAGGTTAGTACACAGCTCTACCAGGTGGGGCCTTCAGCCTCCAGGAGCCCACTGTCTACTGGGAAACACATCAAGCAGACACCTCCAGGGAAGAGGGCTCTCCAGGATGGCGCCGGAGGGCAGCCATGCCAGCACCTCAGATGTCTGGACCAGCAGGGGACCCAGCCCCACAGCCAGCTGACTTCATCCAAGAAGTCCAAGGGCCCCAGGCACAGGGGGACCCCAGGAGCTCCTCATCTGACGGTCCAGCTCTTCACGGCACAGCCCTGGTCCCCAGAGGTCACCTCCATCTCCAAGAGAAGGCTGAGTTGCCAGCCAAGTGTGCAAACCTTTAAAAGGCTTCCCCAGACTCAGGGTCTGCTCCTTAGGCTAGCAGAGACCCCTCTCGGCTTGACCCCAGATTGGCGCTCTTTTGTTCCCTCTGTTTACACGCTGAGAATATTTTTTCAGGTGTCTAGGGGAAAAAATTAAAAGGTCTGATATCAATCATTTTCACCATAATAAGAATGAATCCCTGTATCCTCACTCCAGAGAGAATTGGCATTTCAAATCTTCAAGTGATTCCCTTATTTCAGGGAATTCCTGATATCAGTGAGCAGGGAGAAGGGGATGTTTGAGGAAAGGTCTTCCCAACCCAGATGGAACCAAATGTAGTGACGTCACTACAGTGGGGATCTATAATGCCTTCCCTGAGCTGAAGTTTGAGCATCTCCACTACCAAGCTGGCAGACCCCCAAGTCTCTGAGCTACAGAGCTAGCAAACACAGCCCCTAGACCAAGAGGAGTAATGTGCACTGGGAACAGCGAGGATTGGGAATCAGGAGGCCTAGAATTCCATGAGTGAGAAATTCTCAGTGTTTTCTCCCAACTTTGTTGTCCTCATTTATAAAATGGAGACACAATGGAGACACTGGCTGCCAGAGAGCTTGGCATGCAGTACCAAGGTGAGGTGCTCCACAGGCTCATACTCCCACCCCCACGGCCCTGATTCATGGGAAGGAAGTCCCCACACACAGGAGCTCCAGCCCCAGAAGAGCTGGACTCATGATGGGTGCCATTCTAAACTATCTGCTGGTCCAAAGTCAACCTGCCTCAGGCTCATCCAGTACCTTACTGTCAGGGTCACTCTCAATTCCTCATTCTCTTGGACACTGTCATTCTTCTGTAGGTTTTGGAGGGAAAGATAGTATTCTCCCCTGCCTCTGAATCTCATTCCCCTCCCTCTCTCCTTCCTTCTCCTTCCTCACCTTCACTCCTAGAAAAATGACTTTCTGTTTACTCTCCATGCCTGTGGCTATTAGTCAAATGCTATGATTAAGGTCAAAAGCCACTGCTAAGCCTAAAATGATGGGGTCAGGGTGATAAAGGGGCTCCGATATGATCCAGAGACAAACAGAATTCACTCCACAGGGTCCCCAACCACAGCGCTGCTATTTCAGGGCATATTAAGTGACTCCAGTCTAAAGATGACAGGAACTGAGCTTGACCCATAGGCTTTGGCATTGATTTCTTTGAGAAAGATTCATGGTTCTGGGTGGTGGTGTCAGCCTCTTAGAGATGGGGTTCCAAGAAGAAAGCCAGGGATGGGCTGTATTGCAGAAGTGACCAGAGTAAGGCCTGCAAGGCTGGCAAACCAGCTGGCCAAGGCATGATCAGAAACCAGCCCTTGGAAAAGCTAGATGTTTTCATGAGTCCTAAGCTCTACTTCCCTCTGTTTCTCTTTTGGAATTTCTTAATATAATCAACACAGCTCATCTCTGCTGCAATATGGGGAAGCCAAGAAAAGTATATTGATTCAAGCATGGGCAAAATCTATGGAGAAATGAGCAGCATATACCAGAAGAATCAGGAATCAGGATGTGAGACTCCCCTAAAGGGAATGAAACCCTTGGGAAGACTTGGGAGGCCAGTGGGCCAGCCCCTTCCTTCCCACCCTGAGCTCTTTCTGCTGACCACCTATCCCACCTCTTGGGTCCAGCTTTCACAGCACCTCCAGCCTACATTCTCGTTGCCCACTCACGTCGGGCCTAAATCCGTGCTGGATGGTGCCCACTGTCAGGGCTTTATGTGTGTCTTAGTGGGGGCAAAAATGAGAGCGTTGTAGTACTTCATCTTCTAGCCTCCAAAGAAAAGTCTGTCAACCAAATCCTTCTACTCTTCCCACACTGAACATTTCAGTCACACCATATCACACCATCAAAGGTCATTTTCAATGTGGTAAGTAAAGTCTCAATTAGACAATGCTACATTAAGAATTATTTTTTTCCTCATGATGCCCTGTTCAATCCCTAGAACCTCCACCAAAACCTATACGTATGGGGTCCCTGGGTGCCTCAGGCAGTTAAGCATCTAACCCTTGATTTCAGCTCAGGTCTTGATCTCGCAGTTTTGAGGATTGAGCCCCATATCAGGCTCTGTGCTGACAACTCGGAGCCAGCTTGGGACTCTCTCTCTCTCTCTCTCCCTCTCTCTCTGCCCCTCCCCAGCTCATGCACATGCACACATGCTCTCTCTCAAAATAAATAAAAAAGTTTTTTCCAGGACAGTGCACTGAAATATTTTTCCTTTTTTGGTCTAGAATCAGCCCAACTTAATTGGTTTCTCACTAATCACTAATACCTACATGGTATTTTTTTCTCTCATCTCTTCACTTATCTTCTACTGATAAGCTTTCAAGTGACATATCCTCTTTCCAACCCAGACACACAACCTAGAAGTTGTGGAAGCCGTTTACAAGTGAAGTCACCCCCTTCTGGAAGGGACCAGCTGCTCCAGGCTTCATTCTGGCTTCACGGTGAAAGGCCCCCAACCCATCCCATCAGTGATGAGCATCACAGCCCCGGGCTCCCCCACGGAGATGCGGGCAGCACAGTGTGTCCAGCATGGTTGGGTTACCATTCCAGCTTATTAGTTTGCCTGACTATTGCTCAAGAGATCAAGAAATAAAGGGACTAAAAGCATATGGATCATCCTCATTGAGCCGTGGGATGAAATGCTTATTTTGGAAAGTAATGGTTCCAGGTAGGAGGGGAGTGAGAAAGGAGTGTTTTATTACACACACCTTCTCAAATGTGAGCACTTAATGCTCTCGTGTTATCATCTATTATTACAGTTCTATAAAAGCCATTTCTAGGAATCAATCCCAAAGTTTTGAAACCTTCCCAAAAAATCTGGAAGGCAGAATTCAGAAGAAGGCCCTCCAAACAGAGAAAGTATACTTTGATTCTATACATTAAGACTTACCATGGCCGTATCCACACCCAAGACTCGATCCACCTTAGTAAATAAGGCAGTGACTGCGAATTTGTGTGCCATGACTTCAAAAGAAGGTAACTTTTTTATAAAGGAAAGAAGATGGGTATGAATTTCCTATTTTTCAGATGGACAAAACTAAGGCCCAGAAAGTGTCAATGAAATTACTTAAAGTGAAAGCCAGCTAGTAGTGATGGTCCTGGAAGAAAAATCCTCCTGTTTTGATTTACTCCACCATTTCTCCACTCTGCGCCTGTCTGGTTTGGGAAGCATCTCCACTCAGCCCTGCTCAACCTCTGGTATTTCTGCTCCCTTGTTGGAATCTGGATTTTCATTCCAGGGAAAGCATTCATTTGCCACATAATTTGCTGATTACACGGGCACAGAAAACACTGAGAGGCTTTTGGCTCCTGTTCTCCCATTACGATCAAGACCTGGAGACAAAAGAACCTAGTGAAATTGATGGGGAGCTCTAAGACTCTTACAGGGATATCTGTGCCCAAGGAAAAGCTCTCAATCTACTTCACGATATTCACACAAGCTTCAAAATGTCACCTAAATGAGGTAAAGCCAGTGGCGCTAGACCCTAAGTCCACTGTGGGTGCTGACGGTGTTTTCACACGTGTGGACCTTGGCAACCACAAGCATTTCACATACTCTCCCTCACACTGTCTTCATAAAAAGCCCGCCCCTGAGGGCAGAACTCTCTGCGGGGATTCCCAGGGCAGCAAGTCTTCAAACTCCAGAGTGTAGAGAAATCATCTAGGGATTTGTAAATTCAGATACTGATTCAGTGGGCCTGGGGCTCTGCATTTCTAAAAGTCCCCAGGCAGTGACAATTCTCCTACTCCCAAGGACCCGGCCTGGAATAGCAAAACCCTAAAGCACAGTCTGATAAACCACAGCTCTAAGGACTGAAAAGGCAATAGCAATGAACAGCTCACCCATCATGGGGCTCAAATGAAATATTAACCCACTAAGGATATTCCCTATATTACTCTGTTATCAACCCTGTTTTACTGATAGCTGGCAGGATTACAGAGGTGGACTTCGCAAGCCAAAAAAAAGCCTCTGAAGGAGCCCAGAAAGGGAGTGAAACAAGATCTACTCACGAGAGAAGCGGGCAAGTGGTCTGGCAGGCTTGTCTCCAGCTTCATTTGCGACTGAAAAAGAGAAGCAGATAATGCAATAAGGACAAGGCACACACGTCCACAGAATATGCCCATCCTACAGCTAATCCTCTGGCTGATTTCACATTAAACTATATTTGAGGGTCTTTGTAAGAAAATAAAAGCAACTTCACTTCCTCTCTGTATTTCCAATGCTGCTCTCGATGTCTAAACGAGGGAAAATGTCTTCATCATTTTGACTAAGTGCATTTGAATAAAGCTAGAGAGGACTTAAGCCATATGTAGTTTCCTATGCCTCGAGGTGTAAAGTAGCTTGCACCACACAGTAAGAGGGATGAATGCCTGACTTCCAAGACAGCGTATGTCCTTCTGGTTCAAGCTTTCTCTGATCAGGCTGTCTTAAAACACATAAAAGCACCTCAACCACTTAACGGAAATCCACCATGCTCAGCTGGACAGGCCCAAAGCCAAGACAGGATTTCAGAAGGTGACAACAGGGTTAGTTTTTATTAAGAAGGATATTTAAACTGAGATGCTAACAAACAGGGAGGTGCAAAGGGGGTGGGGAGATCAAGAAAATTCTTCAGAGAATTGTTCTAGAAAACTTTACCCTTAAAGCTTCTCAACAGGGCAGTTTACCC
>NC_043701.1:43655882-43715307 GCF_006229205.1 Suricata suricatta | reverse complement strand
GTATATACCCCTTCACATACCCCCAAAATGGCCAGAAGCAAATCTTAAAGGAAGGGCTTGCCATGGAGACCAGAGAGAGGGAGGTAAGTGAGACCGGAAGTTAACTCAGAACAATGAGTACCGCAAGCCCAGGCAGTGAAGGTGGTGCCGATGTCCCAGCTAAGCTGCAAACAATCCAGGCCATGAGAACAGGAAGGGAGGGTGGTCCAAGCAGTTGTGGTGATGGCCTGGGCAGGTGCACACTGCTTTGTAACCAAAACCAGCACCAAAAATACTACTACCCTTGTTTTGAAAGCTCTGGCACCTGGGGGTATATAAACGCAGCTGGGGTGCTGGGTGCCAGAGTGAAAACACAGTGAGCAAGCAAGCCAGGAACAGAGCCTGGCTTCCTGGAAGGAAATCTGCCCGATGCATTGGCTATCTACTGATTTGCCACAATCTCTGAGGCTGGCCCAGGGACCCTCTCAAGATAAATTCCTTTGGGAAGCCTAAAGGCTGGAAAGCCAAGCACAAGGGGCTCCCAGAGAAGAGAGGCTTGGAATGAGGTTCCAGGCACTTTCCTAAGTTACTGTAAAAGGTGAAGCTCAGAACTGCTCACAGATGTTTGATCTCACCTCACACTGCCTTCAACTTGCAAAGACCCAAACAACAGCAAAGAAAACTGAGTGGAATGCTGAGGAGAAAGAAACTTGGTCCAAGATCATCAGTATCACCTTCTAAGTAAGATCTTCCATGACTACATTACCAAGGCCACACCTTCTGACTCCCCTTCTTCTTCTGCCCCCATTCTCCTTCTCTGCTATGTTCCTCCCCTCAGCACTGTCACCTTTTCATATGCTCTGTACTTTATTCACTGGGCTTATTGTCTTTCTCCTTCCACTACAAAGGATTCTCTGAACAAGCACCAGGGAAGAAGGTCATGATCATGATCACATGATCATGGTGACATGATCCAAACTCAGAGCATGATTCTCTGCCAGTGAAAGAACTACTATATTCCCAGTGCCTAAATGCCTGGCACACAATATTTACCTTATGAATCAATGGCCGACCTTCTACCAACCTACTATGCGGAGTGCAATGGGGGCCAGGAATCGGAAGGACAAGTGGAGGGGGAAGGCACAAGGACATTTGCACACAGTCAAACTATAAGTACCAATTCAACCCTTCAGAAAGATTTATCAAGCACAGACTAAACTGTAGATACCAGGTAAAGCTGTGGACAACCAAGCACACCCCCTGCCACTGAGTAAGACTGACATTCCCATTTGAAAAATATTCAGGCCACTGGAATTCAGAACTGTCAGGTAACTTTTCTAAGACCATGCAGTGTGTGGCAGAACTCCAATCCAAATCCCGGTGTACCTGGCTCCAAAGCCCATGTTCATTCCATCTTTCCCATTTCCTTTTTTGCCTTCCAATAAGAGTAGGCAGATAGGAGCCATGTTCCAGAGGAGGCTACACTTAGAAAAAAGTCTTATCAAGGCCTGCCCTTCTCCCTCATGCCTCTCATCCTGGTGAGAGCCACACACTGGTCTACAGAGCGTAGAAGAGGTCACCTGCCTGGGACCTCATACCTGACAGAGCCCAGGAGACCGTCAGTAGAGAGGGGTCCTTAGGTGAGGCAGGTGCAGGGGCCAGGCTTACTCACGGCAATGGCCTTCAGAAGAGGGAGAGGCTAGGTACAAAGGAAAGAGATTCACCGCCATGTTCCTACAAGAGCCTCAGCTACCAGCCAACTCCCTAAACTCTCTTAAACCCTCTCTAGGTAGAAAATAGTAACAAGGGAATAGAAACCATCGAATTCATGTTAGCATGAGAAGCACTACAACTCATAAAAACAGCCTGAAGAGGCAAGATGTATTCTCTTTAACAGGTGAGGAAACTGATATTCCAAGAGATCAAGCAACTTGTCCAAGGTCAGATCAAAGCCAAGCAGTAGAGTCCAAAACATCATCCGTTTCTCCAGCTCCTAGCCCAGCATTCTCAGAAAAAGAATTGAAGTCAGTCTCTTCAACTCTCACACAGTGATGTGTCATGAGTGAAGTAAAGGGTCTGGCTTCTTTTTTCCCCACTGGGTTTGATTAATATCAATGCCTGACAACTCCAGGATTCATTTTAAGCCCAAAAATGTATAAGTCTGAGGATGGCTGACTCAGGTGCTGTGTTGAGAAGGCTACTGGCGTCTGACGTACCTCAAAGTCTGTTGCCAGTGGGGCAGAGAAGGCTGGGGGAGGAGGGGTGGCAGAGGAGGCTAGGGGTGTGGGGCACGGGGAAATGGGAAAATCCCTGCTAGATTAGATGATACCTAAAAGAATTGGGCCACAAAATGTTTAATTCACAAAGACAACAGAGTTAAATACTTATGTAAAATACATAATTAGTGTTGCTTAAAATGAGGAATGCTAGCTATATAATAACCAAAGACCAGACTAAGAGCTTTTCACTCATTACCTAACTTTACTTCACAGCAACTCTCTAAAGGATATTGCTACCATTTTCCCATTTTCCAGATGTGGCAACTGAGTGTTTGAATACTTAAGTAAATTGCCTGAGATGAAACGACTAGTGAGCAGCAGGTCTGGAAATTGAATCCAGTCCTACCTCATTCCAGAGCCTGAACTTTTAACGCCTGTGCTATCCATCACACCCCCCGGATGGGAATACTATTTCCTGAGCTCTACTACCAAGAAACCCAGACCCGGCGGGAGAGCCCCTCGTCTCCCGTCCACTTAGCCTCAAGTTAGAAGCTCACAGAGGAAGGCACCCTGCTCTCCGGCTCCTTAAGCAGAACAGAGCTCTGCAATCCAACCGGAACTTGTGCCCCAACGACATAAAAGACATCACTGCATCTCAGCCCACCACACTTCTGCCCGTTCCTGTCTCCCTTTCTGTATTCAGAGACACTCGGCATTGCCTCATTATACCTTCTGGGCCCATTTTGCTGTCAGATCGACTTTGTATCCAGCTCTTGCACAAAAGAAAATACAACCAATTTGTAGTGATGACTCATCAGGGCTGATAATTTGAGAGTGGCAGGGATAGCATATCTTCCAGACACTTCTCTCCAAGGGTAATGGGCAAATCCTTCCAGAGGGCAAGGCTTGCCTGCCAGAGGGCAGAATGGCTCACCTGCTCACTCAGCCCAGGATGCAATGAAACACAGAGGGAAAATCAAAGAAGCCTTTGCCAACCTGCTAAGACTGCTTGGAAAATATATTTCCTTTATTACTACTTTTTTTAATTTGGAGGAATTTGGGTCACATGGGAAGACTCATAAAGTGTATTTCTTTCTTCTCTGGTCCTGATTTTATACATTTGTTTATTTACCTATATCCTCCCTCATTCCACAAATTATATATTGTTTTCTGTTTTGCTATATGCACCAATCCTTTATGGAGCAAAGTGGGATATTAATAAAAAGTGAAATTTACTTATTTCAATCACTTCCTTGCTTCCTTTCCAAGTTGTCAGGTTTCAAACTGACTTTCCATGGCTCCCTGTGACTTATGTCAAACAATTGATTCACCTCTACTGAATCCCCCCTGAGGGCCCTCTTCCGCATTGTTGTGCTGGGTGCAAGGATGGACATTACTGGCCCTTGGGTAGCCAGGAGTCCAGCTGAGGCCCAGAGGTCAGGCAGTGAGCTTTCTGATGCAGATTCCTGAAGCTGTTGCAATAAGGATGCATCACGGTGTGTGGTATTCCTGTGGAAATCACCTGGACAGGGTACCAGCCCCTGACCTCCCAGAGCCTGAGGCCGAGTTGGGGAAACAGAATAGTAACATGTGATATGATCCTAACTCTGTTGAATGTTAAATGAAAGTCCTTGTTCACAGAAGAATCAAAACTTTATGAGATTAAAATCCAATATCAAGCTGGCTGCTCAAACTGTTATCTAATTACAGTCCACCCCAGACAGGGCAAAGAGAAGGGTACAGAAGAAGAGGAGGGACACGAAAATGCATTAAGCCCCAATGTTGTGCCAGGCCCTGATAGGAACATCCATAATTTTCATTTAATTTTCACACTATCCCACAAGCTGAGTACTATCTTTGGATGAGGGAACTGAGGCTTTAGAAAAGTTATGTAACTTGCCCCAGTTAGGGCTAGTAATGGGAAAGCGGGACTTGAAACTCAGTTCCGTGAGCCCTTCTCTTTGCTCTGCAGTTCACAAGGCTGGAACGCATGTTGAGATACTTGGGGCACCTGGGTGGCTCAGTCAGTTAAGCATGTGACTTCGGCTCAGGTCATGATCTCATCCTGAGTTTGAGCCCCGCATCAGGCTCTCTGCAGTCAGTGCAGAGCCTGCTTCAGATCCTCTGTCCCTCTCTCTCTCTTCCCCTCCCCTGTTCATGTTCTTTCTCAAAAATTAAATAAACACTTAAAAATTCAAAAATAATACATTTTTTTAAAAAGATGTCTGATCCAACCCAATATGCCCTGCTTGGATCCCCTACAACACCCCAGGAAAGCAAATGGCAAGCTCATACCTGACCTGCCCCTCTGGAGATGGTCCCCTTCACCTTTAACCTGTTCTATAACCTTAGACGGCTCTTCTTCATGATGATGAAATCTGAGGGCTCATTCAGCATTTGGTGACAACTGTCACACCCTGAGCCCCCTCGGCCCCAGACACTCCCACTTCCCTCCTCCTTTGACAAAAATAACCAGAGATCTTCACCCACAGAAGTCATATCATTTAACTCACTGCCAAAAGAAGAGAATACATGTGTTATTTTTTTTAATTTAGGGGCTCCTGGGTGGCTCAGTTGGTTAAGCATCTGACCTCACTTCAGGTCATGATCTTGCAGTCCATGGGTTTGAGCCCCACATCAGGCTCTGTGCTGACAGCTCAGAGCCTGGATCCTGCTTCAGATTCTGTGTCTCCCTCTCTCTCTGCTCCTACCCCACTCATGATCTGTCTCTCTCTGTCTCTCAAAAATAAATAAACATTTAAAAAATGTTTGAAAACATTTTTAATGTTTATTTTTGAGCAAGACTATGAGTGGGAGAGGGGCAGAGAGAGAGGGAGACTTGGAATCTGAAGAAGGCTCCAGGCTCTGAGCTGTCATCACAGAGCCTGACATAGGGCTCAAACTCAGGAGCTAAAGTCAGACACACAACAGACTGAGCCACCTGGGCGCCCCTACATATGTTATTTTAAATAAGCCTCAGCAACACACTGCTTAACAACATTCACCTCCATGACAATCTTCAGGCTAAGCAAATCCCCACCTTCTCAGGAGACAAAGGGCACCTGGGAACCATTGTCTGTACTATAATCAGGAGCCATCCACACAGACTGAGTGTTTTCCAGAAGGCCGCTGTCTGAAGCATCGGGCCTGGGACTTTTCTGTGCATAAAAACCACCTGAGAATCTTGTTAAAATGCAGGAATGGGGCCTGAGACCCTGCATGTCAGACAAATTCCCAGGTGACGCTGTTGGTGCTGGTCCACAAACCTCACTCTGAATAGAGAAGCATTAAAGGACATAACCCAATTTAAAAAGAAATAGCTAAGCACACTTTCTAAGAGCCCTCTGGAAAGTCCCAGTGTGGTTTTGAAAATTCACACAATGGAATTTAACATCCAATTCCCTTGGGTTTTTTTCCTAGCAATTTTGTGAGAAAGAACTGTTCACAGTGGGACCTTGAAACGTACTTAGGGACAGATACTGAGAGTGTGTGCATGGGAGAAGGAGGGTCCAAGCAGAGATGGAGAGGGAAACTCATCCGCCTCAATGGGCATGAAAAAGAACAGAGCCAAACTAGAAAATCACTCTCCACCCAGAGCATGCCACCAGCAGGGTACAAAGCCCAAAGTGAGCAGGGAGCTCCTCAGATCCAAGGTAAGAAGTGAACCTCCCCAGCCAGGAAGAACTAGAGATGCTCCGTCTTCATGCACACTCCTTGCAGGACCTTGAGCTCATGACAGCTAGTATGCACACTGGGCTCCCCCAAGCATGGGTCAGGTGTATGCCGCCGGCGCTATGCTGTCCAGCAACACAGATCATCACATCCTTACTGACCAGCTGCAGGCTGAGCAGATCAAACATGTCAAACAAATAAAACTAGGCCCAGAAATCACTGAACCCTTGGGCAAGGAACTCCAGTGCCCCCTGGGCTGAGCCCCCCACCGCAGAGCCCACCTCTCCTATGGGATTTCCCTCCGGCCTCGCACAGGACCTGCATACGTGGCTGCTGAGTGAAGGGCTGGAGGAGGAGTGGAGGCAGCCAGTGAAGCCACAGAAGCCCTGGGATAGAGACCCACATGCCGCTAGGACCTCTCTCCTGCAGGAGCCAAAGATCCCTGCTACCAACCAGCTAAAGGCTTGCTCTTAGCTTGGCGATTTATCTTCTCAGCTGGATGGAAGTTTGGGAACCATTTGGGGTGGGGGAGGTCACAAATTGGAGGCAGGTGTATTGAGCCGGGTAAGCACAGTGTGTAAATAATCCAAATTCCCTTGGGAACAGTTTGCCACAGTTGCACGAATCCCTGCTGCTCACACCAGACAGCCTTGGTCCCAGCTGCCTAGCTGAGACACGTGCATTAGGACTCCAAGCCGCACGTGCCGAAGCAGAACTGTGTTTCTGCCAGAAATCTGCTCTCCCCCTGGCTTGCCCATCTCAGGAAATGCCGCCACCCTCCCTAACCCTCCTTTCCCCACCACAGTTGATCAGGACAAAACTATGATGTTACCCTTATTTCCATTCCTCCCATCAGTAACCCTACAGGCCTCACCGCTAAAATATGCCCTAACTCCTACCACTCCCTCTAGCTCCTCTCACCTAAAACTCTGGCCCCAGCACCTCGGGCCCTTGGCTTAGATGACCCCAACATCATCCCAGGGTCTCCCGCTCCACTCATGCCCCTTCTCCACACACCACCAGCCCATCAGACTGCATGGCTTTCCCACTTAAAACCCTCTAACGCTTCTCACTGAGTCCAAATCGCTGCCGACACATCCCTCCCTGATCTGACCTCCTCTCCTCTTCTCATCTGCCAGTTGACTAAGCTCTAGCTACACCAGCCTCCGTTCTCCCTCCCAAAGGACATTCCCATGTTGCTTGCTTCCCCTGCTTGGAACGCCGTGTGACTGGTAACAAGGGTCCCAACAGCAGTGGCTCCCCTTCCAGGCCCTTCCATGTCCAGGTGACAGTCTAAACACTGCATGTGATAACTCATGCAGTCCTCTTGATGGCCCTAAGGGGTAGTGCTATTGTTATCCCCACTTAATAGATGAGGTACCTGAGGCACAGAGACATTAGGTGACCTTCCCGAGGCCACACAGCTGGCAAATGGCAGAGCCAGATTCCTCACTGGGCAGTCTAGTTCCAGCACCTTGCCCGGACCCACCACATACCCTGCCCCTTACAGTTCTCATCCATCCCTTGTATAGCAGCCCCCTCATCTTTCAGGTCTCAACCCAAATGGCACAGCCCCAAAGTCTTTCTTGACCATCATCATCTCTCAGGCACCTGTCAGTATCTGGAGTTAACACGCTTCTCCATCACAAACACAGACACAAGAGGGTATAAGCTCCCTGAAGGCAGCTTCCAGCAGCCTTATTCTTTGTACCTCTAGAACTCAGACTAGTGGCTGGCACACAGCCCCCTCAAGTGTGAACCAGCCTATAACTGGTATATGTTACTGCCTGACCTCTGAAGACATCTGAGTTTTCAATCTTCCACCTTGTCCTGTCTTGCAGTATTATCTGTAGTCTCCCCTTGGCCTCCTCCACAGGACAGAGTCTATGCCCAGATGCCAAGCCCCTGCACAATGTGGCCCCAGTCACCCTTCTGGCCTTGGACTCCCACCCATCCCCCCACACCCCTGCACACCAACCATCCTGAACTCTCTACCTGTGGGTCCCACTCTGGAGACTCTCCTAACCAAATCTTTATTCATGCCCTCCCTTTGACTTTCATGTCCTTCTCCACTTTTCCCAACCAACAAATGCCCACTCACACATCAGGGGCCAAATGTACCCGCCCCTGAAGAGCAAGTCCCTCTGTGATCCTGCTCTTGTCCCCTTGACACCAGTTTTCTGTCATGGCAGGTAGGAAGACTGCAGACTTTCGACTCAGACCTTATCTGGAATCCTGGCTCTTCTGCTATGTTACCAAACCTCTCCAAAGCCATTTACCTCATGTGCATATTTAAGTCACAACATTAACCTCTCAAGATTGTCAAGGGGGAAATGAAATGTGGCAAATACTCAGCACCATCTTAGCACGCAGCCATGATGAGATTCTCCATAAAAGGCAGATGATGGTTAGTGTTCTTTCTTTAGGGTCTACTTTTCCATCAATATGTGTGATCCATGAGAGTAGGGACACTCTCTTACTCCCCTTTTTGTCTTAACTGCTACATGTATACATGACACATGAATCTCAGTAACCATCTACTGCACAAATTCATGAATGGCATCTCTAGATTCTGCCTCCAGAAAACTCTGGGATCACAAGAGGTCAGAGTGTTGCCCTGGTTCTTTCATTTTACTACTAATAAGGAGACAACTGAAAGATGGACAAAAACAATGCATTCAAGACTTTTGGCCTTACATTAGGAAAGCTGACTTAGAAAAGGGGACAAAGAGGACCCAGCCGTGGTCTCTGGGAAGAGGTAGGAGAGGACAAGCTGGAGATAAAGAACACTCCCAGAGAGCTGGCCAGTGGTGGCCAGCTTCATTAGTTAAGAAAAATACTAGGGGCACCTGGGTGGTTCAGTCGGTTAAGCATCTGACTTTGGCTCAGGTCATGATCTCACATTCCATGAGTTCGAGCCCCAAAGAGGACTCTGTGCTGACCACTCAGAGCCCGGAGCCTGCTTTGGATTTTTCTCCCTGTCTCTCTCTGCCCTCCCACACTTGCACTCTCTTTCTCTCTCTCAAATATAAATAAACATTTTTTTAATTTTAAAAACTAGTAAAATATACCACAGCCTACTGGAGAACCAGCAAGAAAGGAAGCAGTAGGGGCAATGTGATGATTATCCATTTTCAGAGAGGGTAATTGCTCATCATGCCCCAGCCATCTGGCTGGATGAGCCACACTCCCACTGCATCCCCACAAAGAGGACATAGGGCAGCCCAGTCGTGTTAAGGAGACGCCTGACACGTGTTCCTCTGTGTTTCCCTTTACAGCTTCTGCACAAGCCTCTCTCTCTCCCACAAGGGCACACACAACCTCACATCCCCTGACTGCCTGCAGGATGATGGCAGTTTTCTTTTTGTCTCTCTGAAGGTTTTTCTGCTAATGAGCTTAGGGTCTACCAGCTAAGGATTGAAATGAGGGCTATGGCAGAAAAAGTCCAGGGTGTTCTCAGAGAGAGGAAGGCGGTAGGCTGTATATTTTAGATTGGGGAGCAGAGTAGGCCCCTCTGAAGACATTAACTTTAGGCTCATGGTGAGATTTGAGAAACTACGCTGCCTTTGTGTCTCCACCATTCCCTCGGGTCACATCTGCGCAGCCCTACTACAGGGAACTCGAAAGAAAGGCAAAAAGAAGACAAATAGCCAATGGGAAGCGTTGTTTCTACTCATTTTGGGCAGGGTGTTAACAAAGCTGGATAATGAGAGTTATTTTCACGTGATTGCAGACCATGACGTCCACTGAAGTTTGTCACTTATAACACAGCACAGGGGTACCTGGGTGGCTCAGTCACTTAAGCATCTGACCCTTGATTTCAGCTCAGGTCATAATTTCATGGTTTGTGGGTTCAAGCCCTACACTGGGCTCTGCACTAATAGCACGGAGTCTACTTGGAACTCTTTGTCTCCCTCTCTCTTTCTCTCTTTCAAAAATAAATAAATAAACTTAAAATGTACACACACACACGCACACACACAAGTACAGCAACAGAGCTCCAGATTTAGGATTCCAGGGCTTGCTATGAATACCAGCCTCTCTCTGCCTGGCCCTGACTCCCTCATTCAGCCTCTCAGGGTCTGAGCTGCTCCTAGAAAACAGCATTAAAGGCAGGTCCTGTCTTCCTCACAGTGTTCTAAGGAAGGGCTAACTGAGCTACTTCAGAAGCACTCTGTAAATGAGAAGGAAATGAGAGTATCGACAGGATTTCTATTCACCCTGTGAAATTTTATATCTCAACGAATACAGAGAATTTTAATGTTTCACTCTTCAGGACAAACATGGTGATCCTTTTATTCATCTCTTGGTGCCACGAACTGAATGCTTGTGTTTCCCCCAAAATTCATACATGGAAGCCCTAATGTGGTGGTACTTGGAGGTGGGACTTGTGGGAGGTGACTGGGTCAGGGGAGTGGGGCCCCCATGATAGGATTAGAGCACTTACAGGAGGAAGATACAGCCCCCACTCTTTCTCGACCACATGAGGATACAATAAGGCAACATTCCACCAGCCAGGAACTGGGCCCTCACCCAAAACTGGACCTGGTGGTGCCTTGATCTTGGACTTCCCAGCCTCCAGGACTGTGAGAAATAAATGTTTGCTGTTTAAACAGCTGGTATTTTTGTTAGAGAAACTTAAGCAGAGTAGGACACCAGAGTTCGTATTTAAAACAATGTAAGAGTAGATATAATCACTACAATAAAGATTAAAATTAGAAGCATGGCCAAATGAGAAGACAAAAGGGGCCTGGGGTGCAACTTGAGATGGGATGGTCAGCTAGGACTTCTGATGAGGAAGTCTGAACAGGCACCGCGGAAGTGGGGATGTCCAGAGAAAAGCACAGCAAGCTGCAGAAGTGGGGGGCGGGGAGGGGGCAGCAAATGCAAAGGCCCTGAGGTGGACCATGATGGTGAGAATGCACATTGCCGAGCCCAGTACATAATAAGCACACAATAAGCAGGAGCTACGTGATAATGACTGTCATTGTCACTGCTGCCAAAACTGCTAGTTTCTCCTGGTGGATGAGCTGAAGCCAAGGAAATCCAATGCATTACAACAGTTAGGACCCTGTCAGAAGTCAGCTCTGGGGGCTTTCTTCATGCTGCTACAGAAAACAGCCACATGGGGGCAGAGGGTGTCAAGAAGTAGTGCTTACACAGGACTGTGGCAAATTCACTCCATTCATCCTCCACTGGATCCTAAGGCTTCCATCCACCTTTGCCTTCCCCCACTCCCCAAACACAGCCTCTGAGGAGAAGAGGTCTCTGCAGGCACATCATGCAGTCACTCAGCTCACATGCTCTGGGCCCCTCATGTGCGCTCAGCTCTGGGCCAGGCACTGGGGACACTGAGCAGCATCAAGGCGAGATCTTTGCTCCTGAGGAGGTCACTATTTGGTGAGGAGTTAAGAGTGGAAAAAGAAACTGATCAAAATAACAATGGCCCCATTGAAGAAGCACCAGGGTGGACCTCAGTGCCACGTGTCCCAGAGACACAGCAGAGAGACCGTTCTCAGGGAAACCCACTTTCCATCCCCAGCCCAGACTACCTGAGGTCCCTCATCACAAGTCCTCAATGAACCCCCATCCTTTCCTTCCTCTCTTTCCTAGCATTTATGAAAACTGTAATGCAATAATGATTTGGGGGTTAATGTCTATCTCTTCTGCTAGACCGTGGGCCCCATCAGGCAGTGACCCTGTCTGTCTTGTTCACACACACATTCCCAGCACCTAACACACGGCTGGCATGTGGCAGGGGCACAGAAAGGCACCATAAGTAAATGAAGACTGCCAGCGCCAGAACGCTTAATTCATGGTATCCACCTCCAAGATGGCTCCCATGAGCCTTGCCTCCTCACACCCTGGTGTGTTCCCTTCCCACAGTAAGTCAGGACTGACTACACGATGAACAGATCCCTGGAGATGGGTGGTGTGTGACTTTCAAGTGCTGGTCATAAAACATTGCTACTCACACCTTGCTCTCCCTCCCCCGCCTTGCTCTGGCAGAACAAGGCAGTCAAGCTGTGAGGATTCTCAAGCGGCCCTGTGGAGAGTCTCACGCGGTGAAGAACTGAGGCCTCCTGACAAAAGCCAACACCAACTGGCCAGTCAGTCACGTAAGCCACACTGAAGCTGGTCCCCCAGCCTCAGTCAAGGCTTCAGATAACTATAGGCCTGGCTGACATCTTGAATGTGATCTCATAAGAGACTGTGGCCCAAAGCCTGCCTAGCTAAGCTGCTCTCTCCCACTTCTTATAAGGACACTAATCCAATCACAGGGGCTACACTCTCATGATCTAATGACCTCTCACCTCCAAATACAATCGCAGTAGGGCCTCTGCATAGGAATTTGGGGGGAACAAAAGCGGTAATCCCAAAATTCAAGTGTTCAAGTGCAGGAAGAATTCACACCAGAGCTGTTAGAGGAGCTCCGTGACTCCTTGGCCAGCAGTCACAGCAGCCTCCATCTCAGCTCCCCTGACTCAGTGGGTGACCCAGTTCTTCTGCTCTGCCTGCCAGGTAGAACAGGCCTAGGCACCAACAGCCTGGTCCCTCTCTCTCCGGGACCACCTTCGGCCAGGAAAAATTCCTCACATTCTGTGCCACTCTTCCTTTCTGGCCTTGGCTCTCTTGAGCCTCCCCACTACCTTGCAACCGCAACTGTGACGCTACTCTGTGCCCCAGGGGATCACCCTGCCACAGGGGGCTCCCCCTTACCTCCTGCAGGGCAAACAGAGGCAGCATCCCAAGGCCTCTCGGAATGAATTCCCAAGACAGCAGCAGAATCTGAAGCAAACTGACAGAATGTGACTCCAAGCTCAAAACCCACCTTGGAAACACTAGGTCACCACTATGCTGCTCTTCTGGAAGGGGGAAGTGCCTTAGGCCCTGATTACCACATATCAGGAAGATTATTCCTGGAAAAATAAAAGGGAAATTTATACTTCCAGGGAAACTATTCTGTACAAGCTCTGGGTGTTTCACACACATCTCTATCCTCACTGTTACCCTATGAGATAGGCATCAGTATCTTTTTCCAGATAAGTAAACAGAAGCCAAACAGGTTGAAGAAATTACCCAAGGATACAGATGGCGGTTGTATATAGCTGGGCAGGTTGTGCACTGCATAATTCTAGGGAGCAGAAAAAAGTGACTTCAGAAGGGGTATCGTTTTTTCATTTGTACAAAGGCACATATAGTTCTACTGAATAGCCACCAACTGACTGGTACTAGCGGTTTGTTCCAAAAAACATGAGGTCTGACTCCAAAGGCCTTGCTCTTTCCACCAGACCTCTATACTTTTCTTAGGAGAGCTTTATGCATTTCCATATCATGTTTTGCACAGTTCATCTGGCTAAGATGAAGCCACAGGCCTCTAGATCATTCCAGAGAGAAAAGATGTTGGCAATCGATAATCTACCTCAAAACCTTCCCTCTGAATTAGAAGAATACAAGGCCCAGAGAGGGGAAGTGAGCTGCCCAAGATTAGACAGCTGGGTGTGGCATAGCTGGGACTTGCGTCCTGTGCCGCTGAAGGTAGGTCTGGCTCTGAGATGCTCTATTATCTTAAGCTAGTAGTCTCAACTCTTTTTTGCATCAAAATCAGTTGTAGGTGGAGGCAGGGAGTGAAGGGTCTCAAGGAAGTGTCCCTCACCGAACAACTTTCTGAAGTCCAAGCTTCAAAAAGGGTTGGAAGGAAGGAGGAGCTAGAAGGGCCATAGCTCAGAAGTTTCTCCAGAACAGGCAAGACATGCATTCCTCTGCAGGCCTGTCAGGTCCTGGGAGGGAAACTGTTGCTAAGTGGAAGCTTCTAGGCCGTCTCTGGTGGCCCTCCTGGCAGTTGGCATCCACCTTGAAGGGAGAACTGTGATTCTGCACAGGCCTCCCCGGGAGCCCCTGAACACCATGGTGATGGCCCCCAGGCAGCAGTTCAGTTCTGCCTGGGCTCCAGCCAGGGTGACAGGAGCCAAGGGACAAAGAATACAGGGAGGAAATCCGAGCACTCAATTTACTGTTCTGTGGAAGATGCCAATTAAAATGTTTCACCCTTCTGAGGTGGCTGTTCCTGTTGGGCTGCCTCATTAACCGCCCTTCCTGTCTGCTCCCCACCCCAAGGCCCACTCAAGTTCCTATCCAGCCAATGGAGCCCAAGTTAGACTCAAAGCCATGATGGCCTTAAGGACCTCTAGAGCCACAAAGACCACTCACCTTGACATTGACAGGGATACAGGGTGACTGCCCAAAATCACTCTGCTAGTCCATCCTGGCTCAACAGCATTCACAAGATGACATTTTAAGTATCACTGAATACGGTTCCTTATACGAATTCGGTCCACCCATTTTCCTGCATGAGTCCCTGCCACTGCCACTGCACACAGCTGGTTAGGACCCATGCAGGAAGAAGATCCAGGACTCCAGACTCCCAGGTTCTAAACATTGCATGGCCCAGGAAAAAACAGACTACTGAATTACCTGCAAACCGATGCTACAAGAAGCGGTCACATAACATCTGGAAAAGGGATCTAGGGACCACTATCAGATCTCTGTGCACAACTATCATCTGGTTTAGCCTCTTCCACCATATTTAGAGTCCAGTTTTTAAGAGGCCAATTTACCACTTCACAGGAGCTAAATAAATCTTAAAGTTGATATGTGGGAATAATTACTTAAAGAAGAAAGAGAGTATGAGAAAAATTGAATACTTCCATGGTGTTACTAACATGAACATAAACACAGGTGAAATAATAGTATATTAAACACCAGACCCAACACCAGTTAGCAAGTTGAAAGTAAAAAACAGATCTTTTGTCATAAAGCTTAAACAAATCATGCTTATCATACAAGGGTAAGAATAATACTAGAGAATCTATTAATCTCATCATGTAATTTAGAATACTTAGAGATTATATAAGAAAATAAAAATATCTCAATAGATATAGAAAAAGCCTTTGAAAAAACTCAAGGCTTATTTGTAAAACAAAACAAATGGAATAAAACAAAATGGATGAGGTCTCCTTCCAAATGAAATGGAATAAGCACACTCCACGCTATCTCTCCCGCTGAATGCAGCTACGAAACCTGGATAGAATGCCTGGAGCACCTACTTGAGGATGCTGAGAGTAAAGAGTTAGCAGGTAGGTTAAAAGAAAAGACAAGAATTCAAAGTACCACCAAACCAGTAGTAAGTTTTCTGGTTTTTCTTCTATTAACCTCTTGCTTTGCCTCAAGGCAGTCCAAGTGGATAACAGCATAAATAAAGAGTAGACCTCACTATGGAAAAAGAGCTCCAGGGGAATACTTCCAGGTCTGGAACAAGAGTGGGAAAGGAGTCTTCTAATAGTTTGAGTAGGGGAGGTCCATTTTTTTTTCTTATTTTGTGTATTCTCTTGCATGTCAGCCCCTAGACACCCACAAGCCCTTAAGACTAAAGGAGGAGCATCTTCTTCTCTGTGGTCCCAAGAGAGTGGAGTAAACCTCCACTGCATTATTGTTCTCACTCCATATTCCTGCCCCTTGGCCTGGGATTCAGGTACAATCATGGAAAGTTCGCACTAGAGAAACTTAAATAAAGTTCCAGCTTTCAAGCCAGACACCTAAAAGGGAAGCATTAGGAAACCATGAAGTATGAGGGGAATTGTGGAGAAGAAAAAGTTCAGGAAAACAAACCAGTGAGAGGTATACAATCTTCTAGGTTCACTTCTGAGCAGTACATGTGTGAACCTGACTCCAAACAGAACAGCACAGACCTTAAAAGCTGAACTAAAAGATAGCCCAGGACCCAACCTGTGATGACCCCTCAGAACAATGTGACACATAAAATGCAGTCATGGAGAAAAACAGTACACAAAACTACATAATGATTAATAAATGATTAATATATCTCTAAGAAAATACACATTGTAATGTCTCTCAGAGAAAGCGGCTGATTTATGACATAGGAGCCAAGCAACTGGGAATGCCCGGCCCACTCAGGGAGGAATGCCGCCTGCTTCTTTTGTGTTGACTTCTCTGCTTCTTCAGAGACCACCTGATCAGATGAAACTTATTGATTATGCCTGATCAACCATAACGTACATGCCTAAGCAAGTTCTGTTTTTCTCATGAGATCACTCTCTGAACACTAGAACAATCTTGAAGTCTTTCATTGATTGATTATCGCTTCTCCAATAAATATGGGAATGCGGAGTTGTTCGGGGCAACAGTCACTCTGAGGTGTCGTCCTTTGCTCCCTTTCTCTTACAGCTGACTTGTCTGTGCCTCATTCTTCTTCCATGTGCCATTGTAGACAGCAGCACCAACCCTGACTACTGAGTGGTACACATAGGACATATCTGAATAACACTGTCAAGACTTTGAAACAGAACTGATGCTCTAATCACAACCCACAGAAGGCAAGTCAAAACTTTTAGTCTGAACACAACTTGGCTCCAGCTGCCAAAACAAAAATATCAAAATTCTCCATATGATTTAAATAATACCCAGAGTCTCAATACACAATATTCTAAATGTGTAGGATAAAATTCAAAAATTTATCTGGATATAAAGAACCATACGTAAGTAAAGACAATTAACAGATATCAATATCGCAATGACAAATTGCTGGAATTATCTGACAAAAATTTTATTTTTTTTTTTAATTTTTATTTATTATTCAGAGACAGAGACAGAGTGTGAGCATGGGAGGGGCAGAGAGAGGGGAAGACACAGAATCTGAAACAGGCTCCAGGCTCTGAGCTGTCAGCACAGAGCCCGATGCAGGGTTTGAATGCACAAAGTGCAAGATCATGACCTGAGCTGAAGTTGGATGCTTAACCAACTGAGCCACGCAGGAGCTCCCCTTTTTTTTCTGACAAAAATTTTATAGCATAAAAATTCTCCAACAAGTAAGGGCAAATACTCTTGAAATAATGGAGATAGAGAGAGTCAGTAAAATAATGTAGATAAAACAAAATGAGAGAACTAAAAATGTTCAGATAACCCAAAGTAAGCAGAAAACAGGAAATAAAAACAAGAACAGAAGAAACAAACAGAAAACAAATAAATAAAATAGGTTTAAATCCAAACATATCAATAATACATTAAATGCAAAAGGTCTAAATACTCCAATTAAAAAACAGAGATCGTTAAAATGGATTTTTAAAAGAATTCAACTATATGAGGTCTACAAAAAACTCATTTTAAATGTAATGCTATAGAAAGGTGAAAATTAAAATGATGAGAAAAGATATCCCATGAAAAAACTAATCAAAATAAATGAGTGGTGTATTAATCAAATAAAGTAGACTTCATAAAAAGAGATAAAGAGTAGTAGCATAAAGACAAACTTATACACAAACAGAACACAGTGACAAATGCAGAAATAAATCCATGAATATACAATTAACTGATTTTTGATGAGTTCCAACTACATGCAATGCAAAAAAGATAGTCTATCTAATAAACAGTATTGGGAAAGCTAAAAATTCATAGGCAAAAAAAATGAAATTGGATCCTTATCTTATATCATACACAAAATCAACACAAAAGGGATTAAAGTCTTATAGGTAAGACCTGAAACCAGGAAGCCCTAGAAGAAATCATAGGGATGAACTTCTTGACATTGGTCTTGGCAATGATGTTTTGATATGACACCAAAAGTACAGGCAACAAAAGCAAAAACAGACAGTTGTACTACATTAAACTAAGAAGCTTCTTCATAGCAAAGGAAGCAATCAACAGAATGAAAAGTCAACCTACAAAATGGGAGGAAATATTTGCAAACTGTTTATCTGATATGGGGTTAATATAAAAAATATATTAAAAAATCATAAAAATCAATCACAAAAAAATAAGTAACTCTATCAAAAATGGGCAAAGGACTTAAATGCAAATCAAAACCACAATAATATATAATATATCACCTTATACCTGTTTGGATGGCTACGCTCAAAGAAAAAATACGATAGCAAGTGCTGGTGAGAATGTGGAGGAATTGGAGCCCTGTACACTATTGGTGTATGTAGCTGTTGGTGGGAATGTAACATGTTGCAGCCTCTATGAAAAACAATATGAAGCTTCCTCAAAAAACTAAAAATGATCTACTACTTGATCCAGCAATCCTACTTTGGGTATATATCCAAAAGAACTGAAATCAGTATTCAAAGAGATATCTGCCTTTTCATGTTCATTGTAGCATTGTTAATAATAGCTAAAATATGAAAACAACCTATACATCCAACAATGGGTAAGTGGATAAAGGAAATACTATATACATACAATGGAATATTATTCAGGCTTTAACAAGAAGGAAATCCTGCCATGTGTGACAACACGGATGAACCTAAAGGACGTATGCTAAGTGAAATAAGCCAGTTGCAGAAGAACAAATACTATATAATTTCACTTAGATGAAGTATCTAAAATGCTCAAATTCATAAAAGAAAAGAATATAATGGTAATTGCTAGGGACTGGGGGGAGGAGGCAATGGGCAGCTGTTGTTCAGTAGGTATAACATTTCAATTGCACAAGATGAGTAGGATCTAGAGATCTTCCGTACAATGTAGTGTCTAGAGTTAACAAGCCAGGGGGAAGCAGGGAATGGGGAGTTATTGTTAATGCATAAATTGCCAACATCTGTGGAGAAAGGGGAACCTTCTTATATTGTTGGTGGGAATGCAAACCAGTACAGCCACTGGAAACAGTATGGGGGTTCCTCAAAACATTAAAAATAGAACCACCCTACCACCCAGAAATTGCACTACTGTGTATTTACCCAAAGGATACAAAAATACTGATTCAGAGGGGTAGGTGCACCCTGATGTTTTTAGCAACATTATAAAAAATAGCCAAACTATGGAAAGAACATATATATATATATATATATATATATATATATATATATGATGTGAGAGAGACATATATTACTCGGCCATCAAAAAGAGTGAAATATTGCCATTTGCAACAACATGGATGGAGCCAACCACATGGATGGAGCTAGAGTATATTATGTTAAGCAAAATAAGTCAGTCAGAGAAAGACAAATACCATATGATTTCACTCACATGTGGAATTTAAGAAAGAAAACAGATGAATCTAGGGGAAGAAAAAAAGAGAGAGAGAGGAAGGCAAACCATAAGATACTCTTAACTATAGAAAACAAACTGAGGGTAGCTGGAGTGGAGATGGGGGGATGGGCTAGATGGATGATGGGTATTAAGGAGGCACATGTTATGATGAGCACTGGGTGTTATATGTAAGTGATGAATCACTGAATTCTACTCCTGAAACCAGTATTACACTATATGTTAATTAACTAGAATTTAAATAAAAATTTGAAGAAAAAAATTATTGAAATGGTAAGTTTTATTGTATGTAAATATCCCCCAATTTTAAAAACTCAATAATAATAAAAAGAACAACCCAATAAAAAACTGGGCAAAAGATTTAGACATTTCACCAAAAAAGATATATAACAAGCTTACAAAGCACACAAAAAAAGGTGGTCAACATCATTAACCATTAGGCAAATGCAAATTAAAACTGCTATGAGATACCACTACACACCTGTCCGGATAAGTAGGATGATGAAACTAAAACACGTGGCAATACCAAATGCTAGGGAGGGCACATAACACTAAACCTCTCAAACATTGCTGGTGACAGTGCAAAATGGGACAACTCCTCTGGAAAGCATTTTGGCAGCTTCTTACGTTACATGTATGCTCACTATAGGTATTTATCCTAAAGGAATAAAAATTTATATCACACAAAAACCTGAATGCAAATGTTTATGACAACTCTGTTCATAATCATCAAAAACCAGAAACGACCCACATGCCCCTCAGTGAGCACAGGAACAAACAGACTATAACGACTGTGCAACAGAACTGCTCCTGCATCCAAAGCAGCAGGCTCCAGATCCAGGCCACTTGGATGCGTCTCACAGACATTATGCTGAGTGAAAAAAGCCAGGTTCAAGAGGCTATAGACTGTATGATTCCATGTGTATAGCATTCTCAAAGAGACTTAAAGTATATGAGAGAAGAGACCCGTGGTGCCCCTGTTAGGGGTGGAGAGACGATTTAACTCAAAGGATCGCATGAGGGTTTGGGAGGTAATAGAACCGTTCGATACTCTCACTGTATTGGGACTTACACAAATCTTAAGCATGTGTTAAAATACCTACAACTCTACACCAGAAAAAAGTCTGTATTCATTTAAAAAATAAAATTCAAAACAAAACAAAACAAAAATCTCTTAGCAAACTACAAATAGAAGGAAACTTCTGTAACCTGATAAAGAGAACCTATCAGACACCTAGAGCAAAATTTCTCAGTGGTGAAAGATGAAGAGTCACTCTAAAGTCAGGAAAGAGATAATGATACTCACTGTCACCACTTCTGTTCAACTAGGACTCCTTACCAGCACAGGCTATCATTTTCACCTAGGAGATCCAAGAGAATTCACACACAAATAATTAGAACTAGTAAGAAACGTAAGCAACTTTCCGGATTTAAGGTTAACAATAAAAATGTATACTGGATCCTTTTGCACAAGCATTGTACAATTAGGAAGTATAGTTTTTCAAATGATTTCTTCTACAACAGCACTAAAAACTTACAAGGTGCCAAGGACTAAATCTAGCTGAAACATCAAGACCATTATAAAGAAAAGTATAAAACTGTATAAAAAGATATTTACAGGGAGGGGGGAAAAGAGGTGATGGAGGAGGGCACTTATGGGGAAGAGCACTGGGTGTTGTATGGAAACCAATTTGACAATAAACTATTTTTTTTTAAAATGATATTAACAAAGGCCAGATCTTTGCTATGTTCATGAATGGGAAAACTCACCAGCATAAATTCTCTCCAAATAAAAGTATTCATTTTAATTGAACAAGTATTTGCAAAGAATTTAGAAGAGTGCCTGGCATAAGTAGCTGATACATAATTGTTGTTGAACAAATAAAAATTCCAACAAGGTTTTTCATAGAACTTGACAAACGTGTTCTAAAATTCTTAGAACAAAGGTCCAAAAATAGCCAAAGTAATCTTGAAGAACAGAGGTGGGAGGAAAGATAACTCTCATTCTACCAGATATTAGCACTTAATTATGAAACCATTAAGAATGTTTTATTGGCCCAGAATGAGACACAAAAAATAGAATAGAAAAAAGAGTCCTGAAATATTTGCTGTATGGACACTTGATATAGGACAGAAAAAGCATTATCAGTTAGTGGATTCTGGAACTCTTTATGATCCACACTGGAGAAAACTTAAAGTCTTAATTCATACCATCTACAACTCTCAACTCCAGGCAAAATAAGGCCCTAAATATGGAAAGCGAGACTTTTAAAAGAAAATGTTTATTCTTCAGGGTAGGAAAGGATTTCTTAAGCAAGAAGCAAAAAGTACAAACCATAAAAGAAAGTATTTTTTTTAACTTTTTAACTTCTGTATTTCAAAGAATCTATAAACAAAGTGCAACATAAACCAGCAAGAAAAAGAATATAATTCATATAACCAACAAAGGGCTAGTATCTAACCTACACAAAGAACTCCAATAAATCAATACAAAAGCAACAAATAATGTAATAATTTTTTAAATTTAAAAAATCATATAAACAGGTAACTCAGAAAAGAGGAAACCAAAATGGTTAATAAACACAAAAAAAGATGTTCAATCTCACTAATAATCAGGGGAATGAAAATTAACACCACAATGAAATATGTCCAAATTAAGTATAGTGATGTTCTCTAGAAACAGGGAAAGAAATGGAAGCAAGAAGTGGTTCACAAAGAGGTTTAACCAAGTATGTAACTATGAAAGTCACTAATTTTAGGTCCCCTCCCCTCAGAGCATTCCCTGCCCCTCCCACCTGCTTTATGCTAGGCCAGTATGTTCAATTTGCTTTTGTCAAGCAAATGCATGCAAAAGTGTCACTTGTGGGTGCAATTTGTCATCTTTCTTTCCCTTTGCCTGCAGCCTGGATCCTGGATTGGGCCTCTGCCACCCATGTATGGACATAAAGCATGAGTGAGAGATAAAACTGTTTGTTTGTTGTTTCTTTGTTCTTTGTTTGAGATGTGTTTGTTATAGTAGCGTAAACTAGCCCTTCCTGACAGAGTAGCAGTTTATTCCTTTAACTGGGTGGTAGGTATGTGGATGCGCACTATATTATACACTATACCTTATAAACCTAAAATATTTCATAATTTTTACAGCATACTTTATGGTAAAGAATCTTTATCTAGAAAAAAGAGTCCTGAAATGGCTGCTGGATTTGGCCAATGTGGAGGTTAAGTATAGAATGTGTATGCCTTCACTCTATAAATATTAATTGAGGACTTACTATATACCATACACTGTTTTAGGTGCTCAGGATTCAACAGTGAACAAAAAGGGTCAAGTCTTCTGTGGACCTTAAGAGAGGGGAATCAGAAAACAACCTAACACATATTTAATAAATCAGATGGCATTATTTACTATAATGAAAAATAAAGCAGAGTTAAAGGGATAGATATTTTAAAAAGCATGGTCAGAAAAGTCTCTAATAAAGAGATATCTCAGCAGAGACCAGATACAGAGACTTGCAGCAGGTGGGTGCAGGGGTGGAAAAGAGGAGAAAGGGGGGCAGGAAATAGCAAGGAAGTCCTTGTGTCTGGAACTGAATGAGACATCTGGGGATAAGACTATATAGGGCCCTCTAGACCACAGACAGCCATAAGACAGTCTTGAGCAAAAGAAGGTTATAATCTTAGATATACCTCCAAAGGATCATTCTGGGCTGCTGTGTGTAGAACCTTTAAGAGTTTGTTAGGTGGAAACAGGGAGACCCATCAGGGAGCTACTACAATGGTTTAGTCAAGAAGAAATGGTAACCTGGTCAAAGGGAAGAGCTGGAGATAAGGAGAAATAAATTCAGAGCTGATGAGTTGAATATGTAATATAAAAGAGACAGGTCAAGGATGACTATAAAGAATTTGGCCCAAGCATCTGTAAGAATGGAGATGCCAGAAACTGAGTAGAAAAGACTACAGGAAGATCAGATTAAGGGGTGAAGACCAGATCAGTTTGGTTTTGGCCATGTTCTGCCTGTTAAAAATCCAAATGGTTGTATCAAATAGGCAATTAGATATATGAATCTGGAATTCACAGGGAGAAGCCTAGACTACAGTGAGCAATACATCACTGGTATTTAAAACCATGGACTGAAGTAGCTCACCCACAAGGTAAATGCAGATATAGAAGAGGCCTAAACACTAAACCCTGAGGCAGCACAGCAAACACAGAAGAAACCTCCACTGAAGAACACAGGTTAGTATCTCAAAGCCAAGTAAAAGAAAGTTTTAAAAAAGAGGGAGTTGGAAACTGTGTCAAATGCTACTAAGGATCAAATATAATGGCTGCTGGATTTGGCCAATGTGGAAGTGGTGATCTTGACAAAATCAATGCCACCCTAGTTGGGGCAGAGTGTGGGTTTGGCAGAGATTGAAGAGAAAAAACTAAGTTCTCATACCTAAAAATTATGTTGAGAAATTTTCCCACCAAGCAAGTCCAAGAAATGGGGCAATCACTGGAGGAGAATGTTGTGTCCATACAGGATTTTTTTTTAAGATAGAAGCTATTAAAACATGGTTGTATGCTAATGCAAATAATGCAGAAGAATAAGAAAAAAGAAAAAAGAAAACTTGATGGTGTAGTGGAGGGGGGAATCATTGAAAGCAAAGTCCTAAGAAGGTGAGAGAATATAGAGTCCATTGCACTGTAGAGATGTTGGTCTTAGACACAGTATATCTACTATGCCAGGACTGAGGATGTGGGGAGAAACAGCAAGTGTAAAGTATGAATGGAGGGTATGCAAGTACAGATGCAGGAAAGGTAAAAGATGTGGCAATGAGTCCATGTGGAAGTTCTCTTCTGATTGCCTCTATTTTCTAAGGGAAATAAGAAATAAGATTATCTGCAGAGAATGAGGAGGTAGTAAGATTTGTGAAAATTCCAAAGAGACAAGAGAGGATATAACACAGTTGTCTCTCAAAGGGAAGGAAGGTATTGATTAAGACTTGCCAGGTAGTCCAAGGGTCTAGTATGAGATTCATGGTCATGATTTTTTAAATAACATAGTCAGCATGGTTATACATTTTCTTAGCCACATTCAGCTGCCAGGGAGTAGACAGAGTTGGTGGTTTTCCAGGTGACATCGTGTTGCCAAACAAGTAGAATAGAGAGTGAGTAGAAAGGGTATTCAAAGGAGTGATCATAATGGTGGCCCATGGAAACAAGATGAGTAAGAAGGGAACAGAGAACCTGAGGGGATGCTGGCCAGTGAAAAGAAGGTAGGGTCAACTGTTTGGAGTTCCCAAGGGGTTGAATAATTGTTGAAAGGAAAGAAAGTATTGATTAGTCAACAAGTAGGATATTGTTAACGAGATTTGAAGGGAGGGGTGATATACAGTGATTAGCAATGACAAAGCCTAGGGTACGTTCATGAGAGTGAGTGGCCAAGAGAGGACAAGGGCATTGAAAATGAGAAAATAAATTAATAAAAAGAGCAAGATAATAGGAGGATCATCTACTTGTACATCAAAACCACCAAAAATTGTGACAAGAGGAATAGACCAGATACAAAAGTCTTCAAGTAAATAAAAAGGTAAAAAATAAATTCAAATTAAAAAAAAACAGTAAGAGAATTTGTAGATCTAACACTCACAGGGGAATATTCTTGTGTTATATTTGTAAAACAAAAACAAAAACAATGAAGAAATTTTGGGTTTGTCTTGGATTTGGGTTTAACAAATAGCTTGTCAGGTTATCAGAAATAACTTGCCTTTTGAATATGTAGTAACTCAAGTAATGACATGGCAACTAAGGCAGATAGAACCCTTGGTTTTTAAAAATCTCTTCCTTGACAATATTTTCTAAATTAGTTCATATACCTCTCCCCACTCACGTTCTATCCCAGCTTTCATCCATGATGAACAACAGAAGTGCAGAAAGAAGGGAGCAAGTATTTATTTCAAGGACTCTGGGTTTCCACACAGATAAATAGAAAGATCAGGCATTCAACTTATTGGAAGATCCCTGGTTTTCATAAGGCATGTTGGCTTTTCACATAGAAGACTTGAATTCGAAGTTCCATTACCTGACTTACTATTTCTGTAATCTGATACATTTTCTCATAGTATCTTTGTTTTTAAATCAGTAAAGTAGGGATGTCCCCACCTGCAGGGCTCTGATGAAGATTGAGACACATCATGAAGGTTTTATAAGCTATGAAATGCAAAATAACTGAATATTCAACTATTCCCTTAAAACTTATTCCAGGAATGACTGAAGATGATACTAACAAGGAGTCATGGCTAGTACAGATTGAGGCTGGAGCTTTCAAACCTAGGGACTTCTCAGGAGGAGGCAAGAACAGTGGCTTGAAGCAGCCATGAGAAGGAAGAAGTTCATGTACACACCCGTGGGCCTGGTGGGGCAAGGGAGAATAAAACATCCAGTGGAACCAATGTTCTCCAAAGACAGCCCAGTTCTAGATGGAGCAAAAGGGAAAAGTGGCGACTCAGAGAAAAAAGTGAGAACACAAGGGATTTTACAAATAGGAGAATGAGTGTTCCATTGGGCCCTGTGGATGGTTTAAGGAAACAGGCAGAAGAGAGACATTGAATCCAAATAAAGGACAAAAGAGCTATATGGAAATGAATACCTAGAAGATGGTGACAGAGGACTCAGGGCCTTGGCTTCCCGGGATGCCTGACACAAATGAGTTACTCTTGGTGGATAACTGTGGAGAGCTGGTGACACTAGTTTAAAATGGGATGTGGAAATTGTCTGTGATTGTTAATGATCCACACCTTTGTTACCCACATGTCATGGGAAATGGCTCTGGTGGACTTAAAATGGTTCAAACTGCACACCAGAAATACCAAAATAGAGTCCTCCACCCATCGCACAGATTGGAGGGAAAGTTAGGTCTTCAAGAATATCGTGCTTGGGGTGGGTGATGGTGGGGTCTGGAAGAGTCCTTCTAATGGAACAAACAGTTGGAGGTGAAAGTCAAAAGGTTCGAATCCTGACTCTTTCCCGGGGGTAGTCATCTATCCAATTTTAATTCCTCTACACTAAAGGTAGGAGATAATGATGCTAGCATCTGAGAGCAGCTGTAAAGAGCAAAGTCTATGGAGCTTTTAGTACTAAATCAGTGCGAGTTTTCTTTATCATCTTCTTTCCCAGAAGGAAGCCATGAACTCTGGGATGTACAGATTTGAAGAAGAAGACAAGAAAGCATGGCACCCCCGATCAGGAAGAACACTTAAAGATACAAGAGTTTATTTCTGAAGTGGCTTTAGAATGAAGCGTGTCTCAAAGGCCTTTCAAGACGAGGCTTTCTGTGTCAGAGTTTCCAAGGAAACCAGTTTTACAAAAGTTACTATGATACACACTCCCTTTACAAAAACAAGATAACATCAGACTCCTGCTCTCAGCGAGCTCCTCCTGCCTTCTGACAAATGATGGAAATGTAGGAGGAAGAAGCCTAAAA
The DNA here is from genome assembly GCF_006229205.1 of Suricata suricatta. NCBI lineage: Eukaryota > Metazoa > Chordata > Mammalia > Carnivora > Herpestidae > Suricata > Suricata suricatta. The sequence continues at coordinate 43,688,909 of NC_043701.1, read as the reverse complement.
GCAGGATATGAAGGCAGAACCCCCACACTCAATTTGTGGAATGAATGAATGAGTGCTGTGTTTTTCCTTCATGCAGAGATGGGGAAGAGAAAGGACAATGACATAGAATGTGGCCATATGGGGCCTAAGAAGGGAGCACATAGATAGTTGGGGACCCAACCACTGGGCCTGGGACAAGTAGTAGATAGATAGATAACAAGATACAAGGCAAAGAGCCCAGGCTGGTTCATAAATCCAAAGGCCACCCAGCCAAACTCGTGTATGAAAGCTGACCTCCAGAGCATTCTCAGTATTCCAAAACCAACTGCCCTGACCTGGCACTGAAGCAGCATTCGGAGAGCAGATGTCGGTGAGTCCTGATATTGAATGTGGAAAATGGAATCCACGTTAGTTCCTTTTTCCTTTGTGGGAATTTAGTATTTTCACCTAATCACCAGCTCCCCCAGTCTGAGGCACTGTTTTCCAAAGAGTGCTCTATGAAATACCAGCAAGATATCCCATACAGAAAAGTGCTTTGTCAGAAAATGCTGGCTAACCCTCCAAACAACCTCCCCATGCCCATCCTAGATGCATGCAGGGCACATTGGCTTATTAAAAGCTCACGATGTTCTGCTGTAAAGAAACGTGATTTTATAATGTATATGACTAGAAAATTCTTTTCCCACCACTACATGAAATATAGCTCCCGGAAGTTGTGTTCTCCTGGGGATCCTCAAAGATAGGGCTCACATGGTTTCACTGACCAGTCACCCACTAAACAGATCCAAGCTGAAGACCTGGACCCTTAAAAAGGGAAGAAACTCTGCATCCTCTCATTCCACAAATACACATGGAGAATGTAATAATTTTTCACAGATGTTGGCATCATGAAAGGGGTACAAACAAGATGCTGTAGGACTTCAGAAGAGAGGAAGTTTGGCAATACTGCTAAACCAGGAATTTTACGAGAAGCATCATGAAGATCATCTCAATTTTAAGGTTCCTCTCTGATTGTCACATGAATGTCTAAAACCATTAACCAACTTCTGGAGATTATTTTAGACCTCACTGTGAGTATAGGTATTTTATACCTAGTTCCCCAAAGCTAACATGTGTTTCCATAAACCCATGGATTAAGAAACATCACATAAATAAGAAGACTGTGGATTAAAATGGTATAAATGGAATGGGTAAATATTTCTCAGTGTGTCATCATCCCACCTCCTGCCTTGGAAGCTTGAACGTTCATAGATATACTCAGACCTTCTGGATCAGAATTTGGGGGGCAGGGGGTCCCCAGTAATCTGCATTTTAAATGGGACCCCCTGGGCACCTGGGTGGCTGAGTCAGTTAAGGTGATAAGGTATCAAGACAGACTCAATGGATTCCATTTTTCATTTGAGAATTAATGTAAATGCATGAATCAGTGTCAACATCTAACCTTTATGACACACTTGTACAGGTGTCCCTTAATACACCAATTAATATGTGCACCTGTGTTCCCCTTCTTAATTTCTACAAAGAGCAGATCAAGAAAATCAGTTCCTGGGGCGCCGGGGGGCTCAGTCGGTTAAGCGTCTGACTTCAGCTCAGTTCATGTTCTTATGGTTTGTGCTTCGAGCCCTGCATCAGGCTCTGCTGACAGCTAACAGCCTGGAACCTGCAAATCTGTGTCTCCCTCTCTTTCTGCCCCTTTCCTGCTTGTATTCTCTCTCTCAAAAACAAATAAACATTAAAAAATTTTTAAGTGGGCCCCACCAGTATAATTCTGATCCATGCTTATGGTTAAAAACTACCAAACCTGGGATTTCCAAAGTTATTAAGAGTTCACATAGCGCTTTTGGGAAAGATATTACTTGAAGAAACCAAGAGTTGAAATTGATGGCACTGAGCTCATGGTGACTAGCAAAAAAGGAAGCCCAGGAAAAGGAATGTGTCTATTAAATGGTAGTAGTGCAGACCTCTGGGAAAGCATGACAGCAAGAACAGAGAATAAGGGATGGATTTCACAGGAATTTCCAAAGTTGCATTGATTCAATTCAATAACTGGATATATTATGTGAGTACAGGCAAGCACTGGCTGTTAGTTGAAATAAGAGGGGCTGCCATTCAGAACAGACTTGGGTGGCCCAGGTGAGGGTGTGAAAGGTAATTAGTTAATACTATGCATATTGTATCTGAGGCTCCTACAAGGTGTATAAACGAAGAGAGATCCAGTTGGCAAAGAGACATATGAGTCTAGAGTTTGACAGAGACAGTGTAGGACTCCATATAGAAACTACTGCTCACAAACTAATGGCTGAGGTCCCTAAGGGAAAAAATTTAGTATTGAAGGGAAGACCAAATCCTCTTCAAATCAATGTCATAGTCACTGAACACCAAGAATGTAAAAAATCAGTGGACTAGAAAACTTAAAATGCACAAGCCAGAGTCCTGACCTTAAATGAGCTTAAAACGCAAAACATGGAGAATGAAAACATGTAAAACTGAAACAACAGCTCAATTCAGCCCCAGAAGGAATATTTTAGAACTTGAAAGAAAGCGTATCCAGTGAATTACATAGATAAAAAGCCAAAGGACACAACAGACTGACAGAAGACCTCCAGAGAAGGTAAGCTCTACCGAGACCTAGAAGGACAAGTAAGATTTCCAAGAGGAAACATACAACCCTTGCAAACAACCTGTACTAGCCTCTCATCAAACAGACGTGCCTGGACCCTCTGCTGCAGCAAATACTCTCTGACCCAGATGTTGCACCATAATTAACTTCTAACGACACTGATGGGCAGAATGGCACCAACATTTGAGAAACAGAATGCTGGGAGAGAAAAGTCTTTGTGAAAGCCTCCTTTTTGTTTTTTGTGCATTGTATATAAATACTACTGCATAAATGAAGAAGAGACAAGATACATGTTAGGTGAGAGTATCAGCAAAGTTGTTTATGGTGAGGAAGAGGAGCATCCGTAGTCTTCACATATATGCAGCTGTCATACAGAAGAGGGATTGGATAGATGTCCTACGGTGCTAATAGATGAAAGGTCTTGGGAGTCAAATGTGTAAAACATTATGAAAATAAAAGGTGTCCAATATTCAAAGATATCTAGAAAGGAGTGGCTGCCATGGGGGATAACAAGTTCCCCTTCATCACTGGAATTGTCTAAGCTGGGTCTAGACAAACTCTTCAGGGGGATGCAATGGAACAGAATCAAATATGGTACAGAAAAATCCCAGTTTCTTGAAGTTGCTCCTAAAGGGCCATCCCACCGCACTGGTGACTATTTTTATCAATTCTACTTTGGACTAATTTAAAGCTTTTTCTTTTTAAGAACTAAGTGCCTTTCACAACTGCTGTCTCATGTATCCACTCAACAATCCATGAGATTACTTCTATTTTGCATATAAAAAAATTCAAAGGCAAGAAAATAAGTCAATCATCGTGTCTTAAGAATAGTGGAGTCACACCTCTGTGGGGGTGAGGTTCTAACGTTAGCTCAGAAAGCAAAACTCACATGTGCTCAAGGATTACCTTTGGAGATCTCTTAAGTCAGTTGTAAAGGATAATCTCTTTGGTCGTATGTATACAATCCTAAACAGTGCACCAGATAAATGCATGCAGCAAAACAGAGTGTTTATTAAAGAACTCAGAGGCAAAATATACTCTTGGAGAATTTTAAATTATATAAAAGAGAGAAAAGTGAGGGTGCACAGTTTTTATATGTCAAATGAGCATTTGCTACCACTCCACCATACATACAGCTTATTCAACTCTGTAGCATTGAATTAGAACAGATGAACTGCGGACCTGGCAGAAAATGAAGAATGACACACAGCTCTCATTTACTGGCACTTACCTGCCAAGCTCTGTGTTCAGCACTTGACTGAATCCTTTCAACTTCCTCTCCATGGGGTAGACACTGCTACTATCCCCATTTTATAGATGAAGGCTATAAAAGTGGTAACCATGGGTCATACACACAGCCAACACATAGTAGAGTGGGAGCCGAGGTTTCTGACTCAAAAACATGGGATTTTTGGAGTGATTCTCCAATTATCCGTATGTCACAATTACCTGGAGAGAAAGCCTGTTAAAAGTAGAGTTTCTTAGGATGCCTGGGTGGCAGTTGGTTAAGTGTCTGACTTTGGCTCAAGTCATGATCTCACAGTTTGTGAGTTCGAGCCCCGCGTCAGGCTCTGTGTCTGCTTCAGATTCTGTGTCTCCCTCTCTCTCTCTCTCTCTCTCTCTCTCTCTCTCTCTCTCTCTTTCTCTCTCTCTCTCAAAAATAGATAAATATTTAAAAAAATTTTTTTTCAATTAGAGTTTCCTAGGTCCATCTCAGACCAACTGACTCAGACTCCTAGCTCCCTTCCCAGTGGATCCCGATGTGGATGGTCCACAGATCACAGCTGGAGAAACCCTGCTGTGGGCTCTAACTCCCCTGCTTCATCCACTTTCCGCTAAACCAAGTGAGTGCTCCCTGTCCAGTGCCATGAGGGCTATTAACAAAATGCTCCACAAAAATTAATATGACTGATAATGGTACAGCCGTATCCTCTTACCATTCATCTCTGAAGCAACATGCCCCAAGTCCCTCCATAAGCACACCAGGCTGCCTGGGTCTGTTTTAATGATTCAGGGTAGAGTAAACCCCCTGAAACTGTGGGACCTTTTCCTGCATGAAATCTGTCTCATGGTTAATCCAAATAAGCTTTTTTACTTAAAAAATACTTCAAAGACTAATTACACGTTCTTGGCTGTAACACACCGCAGAGGCATCCAGTCATGGACTTGCATTTCTGAATGGAATCATTCCGCTCCTTTTGATTGAAAAGGCACATGATCTAGTGCCAGATGGTGACATTTGTACAAGTCAAGCCGGATTAAGTCAAGTGCTTTAGTGAAGCATGATGCAGATAAAGAAAACGATGGATTATCAGCACACACGCGTGCTCACACACATGGCTAATGCTGAATTCTTTAAATCGTGGTAGCAGATTCCCCAGCAGCCTATTTCTGTTCCCTGGCCTTTCACAGCTGGATGTACTTGGCATTCACCCACCTACAGCTGGCATGTCACAGTCCAGGCAGACCTAGGTCGAAGTCAGGCAGCACAGGACTAAGCTCCATAGGCCCTCTTCCAGCCCACCTCTGCCTGCATATCTGAAGCTGGGTTGGCCCCATCTAAACAGAGCAAAAGCAGCCTGAAGCTTTAGCTCAGGGAAAGGGGGACTCATCTACCCAGTTTTCCAGACCAGACACCTGGGCATCCATCATCCTTCCTTCCTTTTCCCTCACCTTCCACATCAGATCCATCACCAACTGCTGTCAATACTACCTCTCATCTGTCTGTCTCTTTACAGCCCACCGCCAGGAGGGTCCTGGTTTCCTGTTCTAGCACCACACTTCGTCTTAGGATCCCTGTAGCAGGCTCCTAACTGCTCTCCAGCCTCAAGATTCTTCCACGTCAATGGATTACTCTCTTCCCAGCACCTGAACAAAGGAGTAGCTGGGCTCAGAGGAGGATAATATACACACTAAACCATCAACCCATGAATAATAAAGCCATAATTAAAATATTTATAACCTCTTGCCCTTTCTCCAGGCTCCATTCTCTAGCCCACACCCTTTAAAATTTTGCAGCTCCCCCTTGCTATTAATATAAAGTCCAAACTCCTTGTGATTGCTCACAAAGGTTGGCCATAGTCATCTCTCCAGGTGTGTCGTCTGCTACTTCCCTCATGCCTCTCTGCACTCCTGTCAGTATGAAGTTCTTTTAGTTGAGACCTCATCTGATTGACTGTATCAATCAGATCTCAGCCCCAAGGTTGTAAAGACAACCCAATTGATGACTAATATCTCTGGGGAAAATTCCATATTGTATTTCCCTATAAAGTGAATAGTTAGGGATCATGACTCTTTTAGGCAAATGCCAATTATATGGAGCATCTAATTATGTGTTATACAGGGGGTCCCCTCCTCTCGGACTTGCCTACTCTTAGGCAACCACTCTCTTTTTTAAACTTACAGGTAGGGGCGCCTGGATGGCTTAGTCGGTTAAGCCTCCGACTTCAGCTCAGGTCAGATCTCACGTTCGTGGGTTTGAGCCCCGTGTCAAGCTCTGTGCTGTCAGCTAGCTCAGACCCTGGAGCCTGCTTCCGGTTCTGTGTCTCCCTCTCTTTCTGCCCCTCCCCCTCTCATGCTCTGTCTCTCTCTGTATCAAAAATAAATAAAACATTAGAAAGTTTTTTAAAAATAAAATAAAATAAACTTACAGCTAATACAATCACATAAACAATGTACCAAGCGCATTTTCCAATTGATGCTTCATCCATTTACTGAGTCTCCACTCTGTGCCTATCACTGTGCAATATCTCACATTTAGACTGCACAAATCACAAAGCAGGCACAGCCCCTTCCCTCATGAAACATATGCTAGTGGAAAAATAGGCTTTAAATAATAAATTGCACCATGAATTATTTTATGATAGTCTTGTAAAGTACTAAGAAGAACCAGGTACAAAGACAGCATATGTCTAGTTAGTCTGGAGGGAAAAAGAAAAAAAAGACTTCTTTGAGAAATGGATGTGTGAGCTGAGATCTGAAGGACAAGCAGAAATTAAATCCATAGTGAGGAGAGGCAGGGAAGAGGCATTTCAGGCAGTGGGAACAGGGTTCGCAAATCTGCACTGGAAGAAAAACAAATGTGGGAAGACCAAAGCAGGATGTGAGAAGACCAAAACCCAAATCTACAGGCAGGCAGGGCCAAAGCCTTCAGGTCTTGGAGGCCAGTGCTGTTCAAACTATTTATTTCCAATGTGTGGGCTGATACTTTTACAAAATACAATTAAAAATGTATTGACAGAGAATTAAAAGACATACAAAATACAAGCCCCGTTTTTTTCACTACTACACAGACATAAAATTATTCTGCCAGTTACTATAAAAGTTTTTAAGTGCTTGCTCTCAGTTTGTGTCCTTTGTCAGGACTTTTTGGCAACAAAGACGCACCTATCCAGGGACTACACTTTGAGTGTGGGACATGAAGCCATCAAAGGACTTTAAGAATGGGTAATGTAGGGGCACCTGTGGGGCTCAGTCAGTTAAGCGTCCAACGTCAGCTCAGGTCATGATCTCCCGGTTTGTCAGGCTCTATGCTGACAGCTCAGAGCCTGGAGCCTGCTTCAGATGCTGTGTGTGTGTCTCTCTGCCTCTCCCCTATTCTCACTCTGTCCCTCTCTCAAAAATTTAAAAAAAAAAAATTTAACTTAAAAAAAAGAATGGGTAAGGTAAATCAGAATTGAGTTTTTCAAAGATCATTCTGGCTATTGCATGGGGAACGGGTTTGGGGTGGAAAGGGCGGCTGGGACTATCACAGGTATCTTGGTCAGAAACGATACACCTTAAAGGGAATGATATTTAATGTTTGCAACGACCTATGAACAGGTTGTTAAGTGAGATTTAAGGTCATCTCTGGAAGTTGATTTCACATTTCCAAAAACCTAGTAAATCCAGACTCTCCTTATTTAAATATAATCCTTAGGGCCATCTTATTGATGACCTTTTAACCTTTTATTCTTTCTGTAAATAGCCTTTCTATGCCATCCACAGCCAAAGTGGCCTTTATTGAAACCCCATAATGACCCATCAGCATTACCCAGCCGTCCAGAGAACACAGCTGCAATTCTTCATGCAAATGCCGTGCAATGAATGAAACCCCAGACACATAATGAGAATCTGCTTATAATGGGCTGTTCCTTTTACTATTTTCTCATGGCTGTTCTTTTCACTATTTTCTCATCTCTCTTAAACTGATGGATTTCCAGTGGGTCCTGATGACTTTTAAAAGACAACTGAGTTTATGCAGCCAGGGAAGGAAAAGGTCCAAGGAAGGCCAGCAGGCAGCTCGGCTCAGGAGCAAGAGCAGAGCCCTCTGCCATCAGGCAAAACGCACCTGTGACACCCCTCGCCCCATCCATCACACACCATTGGGCTGTAAGACCCAGTGGGGTTTTTTTGTTGTTGTTTATTTTTTTAATGTTTTTATTTATTTTTGAGAGAGAGAGAAACAGCATGAGCAGGGAAGGTCAGAGAGAGAGAGAGAAACAAAATCCAAAGACAGGCTCCAGGCTCTGAACTAGTGGTCAGCGCAGAGCCTGACACAGGGCTCGAACCCATGAACCATGAGATCATGACCTGAGCTGAAGTCAGACGCTTAACCAACTAAGCCACCGAGGTGCCCCATGTAAGACCCAGTGTTTATCATGCAGTCTCTCTAAACCTTAGTTACCACATCTACAAAATGGAGCCACTAATTTCTGCCCTGGCTCACTTGCAGGACTGAGGCAGAGGTGGTATCAGTGTCATTCAAACATTTTTGGCATAAGCAATGTGCTAGGCATTGAACCGCACTCTGAGGTCACAGACATGGGAGATGAAGTGTAAATAATTAAAGGCAATGCTGCATGGTAAACACAATGCTGTGTGTGTACTTACACACACACACACACACACACACACACACGCACCCAGACGAGTCAGTGTCCACTCTCAGGGAACAGGGTCAGTGGATCAGGGAAGGACTCCTGGATGGGATGGAGGCTGAACTTTTAAAGCAGACTAAAAAATTTCCCAAGCACATAAGCCTAAGAACACCATCCTAGGGAGAGGAATCAGCACGATGCATTTGGAAACCACAGGTAGGTCACTGCTTAGAAAATATGTAGGAATAAAAGAAAGGGTATAAGACAGGACACGGACAGGGGAGCCACAGAGGCCCTTGTGCACCAGTGAAACAAGGAAATGAGACCACAGTCTAACAGGAAAACAGGAGAAACCTAATGGAGGACCAGGGGGAGGGGAAGAGGGAAACAGAGTTGGGGAGAGAGAGGGATGCAAAACTTGAGAGACTATTGAATTCTGAAAACGAACTGAAGGTTGAAGGGGAAGGGGGAGGGGGGAAAAGAGGTGGTGGTGATGGAGGAGGGCACTTGTGGGGAAGAGCACTGGGTGTTGTATGGAAATCAATTTGACAATAAAATACTTTTTAAAAAATTAAAATTAAAAAATAAATAAATAAATAAATAATTTTTAAAAAAAGGAAATGAGACCACAGAGAGCATATCTGTGGATCTGAGCTGGACTAGACTCCAAGAATGCATTTGAGTGTAAGTCACTATTGTCATTACCATTGTGGAAAGAGAATAAAAAAGTGGCTGTGTGCACCTGACACTCCTTCTTGGATACCTTCAGAAACAACAGTGAGATGCTGAGGAGGCTGGAAGTCCTATGTTATGCAGGTGGGGACAAAAGCCAGTGACATTGCTCCTGTGCCCTCACTTGTACTGACAGGTCCAGGAAATGAGTCCTCTGCACATTCACGAGAAGATGTGATCCTTTGGGTTTGGGTCCCAGATGCAAAATAAAAACTCTTCTCTACCATATCTCTTGAGAGAGCAGGGAAAAACTTCTCTTCTTTCCTGCAAACTTTAAAATAAAACCAGAAAGCCCAATGGCTTCCTTTGCTGGTAATGCCGTATTCTAAAAGCAATAAATAAATGCTATTTTCTAGGCAGATGACAAAGAGAAAAAGATCCTGACTTTTGTTCTACTATTCATCAGAGATAGCACCAACTTAGGGCAATTCATACAGAATGAGTGAATGTGGTGTGTTAGTATGTTGTGTGCGTGTCTACATGTGTGCACATGTGAGCACGCATGTACATGCACATGTGTGTATGTATATGCATAGGTTGGTGAGAGGAAGGCAGAAGAGACCTCAGAGATCTCTGCTAGAAGGAGTTGTCTACTTCCAAGGAGGGCTGCCCTAGAGAGGGCCCTAGGACCCTGCAATCAACCCTATGTTTCTAACAAGGCCTGTCCTGCCAAGGAAATTCTCTCGGGAGAAATGGCTTCCCTAGAAAATCAGACACATCCTGAAATCTGACCAAGAAAAAAATATCAAAAAAACAACTTCCTTTTCTTTTCAGGAGTCTATTGAAAGCAGCCAGTCTAAAGTGCCTGAAACACTGAACCTTTCCCCATTGCCAACTGACTCCCAGAAGAGCTATAAAACCCAAGCCTCTCTGCTTTGGAAACCGTCCATATTGATAACAAGAGGTCCCAAAGATTGGCAAGAGCCCAGAGCATGACCCCAAGGTGGCTGACGTCACTTTGCAAAGCTGTTAAGAGCATTAATGAGTTCATGGGACTCAAGGCCAGTCAGATGGAAGACACGAAAATAACTGCCCAGATTTATTTCTGTGCCAGGGTATCTTGCCCCACATCCTTGCCTCTTCTCACTAAGGAAGGAAGGGAATGAGTATGGGCCTTGGGGATGCATGAAGCTCAGTTTGAATATACCTACACCATACTCGAAGCTCTTAAACTTGAGTGTGCATCACTACCTAGAGAACTTATTAAAACACATCCAGAGTTTCTGATTCAGTGAGGCTGATGCAGACCTGAGAATCTGCATTTTGCCTAAGCTACTAGAGGCCAATGCAGCCAGCCTACAAAACTATATTTGGGGCAGCTCTGGGCTACCCCATACTATCTCTGTGACTTTTGCCAAGTTACCCAACTTCCCTGGGCCTCCGTTGCCTCATCTTTTTAATGAGCATAGTAACACCTGTCCCCAAGAGTCACCGGGCAGTGCTTGGGAAAACCTGTTTTTCAGTGATTGGCACATAATATGCATTTGATAAATGGCATTTGGAGTTTTGCACCAAGAGAACCAAGAGAGCCACAAGCTCCCAAAACAGTAATGCAAGTAGAATCTTGGGATCCTGAAACCCAAATCTCAGGAAGAGATTTGCACATGCATACACACACACACACACACACACACACACACTTTTGTCTACTCAAATATTATCAATATTCTCTGGGTTCCTGGAGGTTCAGTTGCTCTTGAGAAGAAGGAAAGAGAATGTGACTACAGGGACCACCCATCACAGTTGGCTTCACTGTCATCAGTCACAAACGTTCAGCAGATGGAGCCACAGTGTGTGCTGGCTGGAGACTGAGCTGAATGGGCACCCCCGCTCCTGCCCCTGAGAAAATCAGGCGAGCCAGACACAGCAAATGACTAAAATGTCTTGTTTTACATATAACACTGGAGATACTGTGAATGCTATGGGAACCTAGGAGGAAAGGATAATTGTCCTGCCGGCGAGGAAGTGAAAAGTTTGAAAAGCTTCACCAACAATGGTACATTTGCAGTGAGCTCTGAAGGATCCAGAAGAAGGGGACAAAGAACACCCCAGCAGAAACAAGAACAAAGACAGGACAATGGATGGCATGCTTGGGAGTGAAGTGGCCCATACTGCTGTGTACCAGGAGTTAATTAGATATGAGTGGACAGGAGAGGCCGAGTCCAGATCACATACGAGGGGCCTGGGAGACTGTGCTGAACAACCCTCCATGAAAGATATAAGGACACATAAAATGTTGAGGCAGAGACACGCGGCAATCATCCCTGTCCTTTGGATAGAGCACTGTGGCAGTTGTGGAGGAGCACTGGAGGATCAAGCGTAGAAGAAGAGAGGGGCGCCTGGGTAGCTCAGTTAGTTAAGCAGCCGATTTCAGCTCAGGTCATGATCTCACATTTTGTGAGTTCCAGCCCCGCATCAGGCTCTATGCTGACAGCTCAGAGCCTGGAGTCTGCTTCAGATTTTATGTCTCCTTCTCTCTCTGCCCTTCCCCTGCTCACTCTGTCTCTCAAAAATAAATAAACATTATAATTTTTTTCAAAAAAAAAAAAAAAAAGAAGGGAAACCAGGGGCACCTGGGTGGCTTAGTCAGTTGAGCTTCTGATTCTTGATTTGCGCTCAGGTCATAATCCCAGGAGCTCTGTGCTGAGCATGGAGCCTGCTTAAAATTCTCTCTCTCTCTCTCTCTCTCTCTCTCTCTCTCTCTCTCTCTCTCTCCTACTCAATCTCTCTCTTTCAAAAAAAAAAAAAAACAGGAGGACAAGGAGGATGAGGAGGAGGGGAAGAGGAAGGAGAAGGAGAAGAGCCATTCAGAAGGCAAAAAGTGGTAAAAGTCTCACCCAGAGTGATTCACAGGGAAAAAGATGAAGGAAAGAAATCAAAAGATATCTCACAAGAATTGCCCAAATGAGTTCCAATGTGTTTTGCCACTTCATGTAAGGTAGGGTTTACATCAAGAATCCAGCTCAGAGACCTGAGCATCTGAACGTGAACAATCAGACCTCTCCCAGGTTTTATTCAAGTGGTTATAAGGTATCAGCAGCTTGTTTAACAGAGTTTTCAAAAAGCTTGGTGTAGCCATCCTGTTTGGAGTTACAGAGAAGGGGCTCCCACTGTGAGCTTGGTTGAATGACTGGAGTGAAAGATCCTAGGAGGGACTGTGGAGCCAGCTGCCTGGAGGCAAAGCCCTGGGCATCCACCTCCTAGCTTCTCTTTCTCCAGAGCCTGAGCATCAGGCCCTAATGGCAGCCAACTCATCAGGGGCTGTATTTCTCTCACAAGCAGCCAGTTCTCTCCGCCAACATCTCTTCCAGCCTTACCAAGGAATTCCTGTCACCCACTCAGGCTCAGCTGGCCCCAGGGGCTGCTCAGATGCTCACTTGGCTCCCCTGCACTACTGTGGGCCAGTCCCATGGAGTGCTGGAAGAACCACTGAACACACAGTGATGTTACCTTGGGCAAGTCACTTTTCCTCCTAGCCTCAGTTTCCTCATCTGTAAAATGGAAGTGGTAGCATCTGCTCTAACTCAGATATGTGCTATTGGGAGGATTAAGTATGACAATGTATCTAAAAATGATTTATGAACTGCAAATCAGTAAGTGCTGCCATTCTTTCTACTTCCAACCCAGTCTCTGGCTTCAGTTTCTTGCTTTTCTCTACCTTCCTTTAGGTAGTCCCCATCCCCTTGCTCACCCAGGGATGGTCATTATGAAGTTTATCACTGAGTAGCAGGACTGAAATTCAATAGTCCACCTATCCATCCCTCCATCCAACCATCTCTCCATTCTACAAACACGTGTCAAGCATATTTTTTATACATAGTTATTTATTTTTGAGAAAGTGCAAATGAGGGAGGGGTAGAGAGAAGGGGATAGAGGGTCTGAAATAGGCTCTGTGCTGACAAGTTGACAGCGGTGATCCCCATGTGGGGTTCGAACTCACAAACTGTGAGATCATGACCTGCGCTGCAATCTGACACTCAACCGACTGAGCCACACAAGTGCCCCACGTGTTGACCATATTTTATGCATCAGGCTTTGTGCAGCTGCTGGGATTATCAGGCTAACTTCCAGGAGCTCACAGATAAGCCATCCAACCAACGTGATGGCCAGCTACCATGTGCCACTGCAGAAGTGAGGAAAGAAAGAGGATGAAGAAAAAGTAAATAGAAGAATTTAGAGAAGCTAGGGAAAAGACAAGCCATGGAGGAAAACAAGAAAATGAGGAAGAGGAATGGCAACTTTTCAGGGGTCAGAACTATCACCACCTGTTCTGGCTGTCTGTTTCTGCTTCACCTCTATTGCAGGCCTGGACAGATGCCTGAGAGAGAATGGGGGCTTGGTGAAGACTTATATACACCTAAGTCATGTGCCAGAAACCAACTCCCTCAACTCAAATCCCAGCCGTCTCATTTTTGTGTGATCAGAGGCAAATCGTGCAACTTCTCTGTGCCTCAGTATTCTCATCTGTAAAAAGATCATGATAACACCTGCTTTAGAGTGTTATTGTGAAGATTAAAATTAGTTAATATTTGTAAAATGCTTAGAACAGTGCTGGCCCCTTGTAATTATTCTATGAGTGCTTTTATTATTATTATCATTGCTAATTATTATTATTACTACTACTACTGTTATTATCAATTCATAAATACTCATGAAACAGAAGAGGTGGTGGCTCTCTCCGGGGCAGCAGGACAGACAACAGCATACAAGTTCACATGCCACTCAGTTGCCCAAGCCCAGGATGGGCTCCTGATGAGGCTGGGGCCCCAGTGCAGCGGCTGCTCCCAGGCAACCAGATCCCGGCAAAGCTCTGCCGGATGCTCTCTGACTGGGCTTGGCCACATTCTGTGTCTGGGAGCAGAACCGAATATCCTCACTGCATCCTGGCAATGCCTCTGTGAGAGACAGCCAGAGGCCGGTTCTCACAGGGGCTGTTCTGCAGCCATGGGGATGGGTACAGACTGCCCATTCCATCTACCTGCTCAGTCAAGTTGAACAATCTCCAAGGAGCCATATGGGCAAATTCAAAGACTTCAGGCCACTGATCAGAGTTTCCAGACAAAGCAGATGAACTGACAAGTGCACCAAAGGTACAGGACAAAAGCCTCTCAATTCAAATTTGCTCTCTGCCTCCCACCAGCTGGGAGACCTCAGGAACATTCCTGAACCACTTAAATCTATGTGTCCTCATCTATAAAGGGAATAATAAAACCTACTTCCCAGAATTAACTCCTATGCTAACACAAGGGCCAGCCCATCATAGGTGTTCCAGACTGTGAGGTGAAATGGAGTCTATATTGAATCTAGTATCAGTATCAGCCCATGTATGGTAACCTGCCTCTTCCAAACACAAAGCCTGACAAGGTCTCTTTTACCAATACACTTTCCATCTGCTTCCCTTCTCACCCATGAGAGCTGGGCCCCTGCCTGTGGCATGACCTGGAGATGGATGGTGTGCAGAGGGACAAGGGCGAGGGCACATCCCTGGTGAATTCTCAGTTAACAAGCTGTACACATGCCCAGTACACCTTGTGTCAGCCAAGGGAATTCAGGACTCTGGGGCTCCTGACGAACCAGCATGTTAAAAAAAAAAAAAAGTAACCATGCCAATGAATGTAAGTGCCTCAATCTTGGGACTGGCTCACACACAGAAGCTCCAGGAAACCCAGTGGGCAAGGCAGCCAACTTCCTGAAACTTCCTTTTGGACAAGTTCACAACCTTCTGTGGTTTTTTTTACTCAAGCCAAAGAACATCTGTCCTCCTACTCTCAAGAATCCTTCAAAAGGCTCAGCTCTTTCCAAAAGCAGCTCCTGCTCTTGTTTTTGAAAAACCTGCTCAGTCCAAGTCAGTTCCCCTCTTTCAGCCCCAGTCTACTCATCTGTGAATTAGAAACCACAGGATCTACCTCTTGGTGCCACTCTGAGGACCGAAGGAGGTAACACCTGCCATGCCCCCAGCACAGTGCAGGTTCTCTGCAGGTTCCCCTCCCCACCATCTCACTCCACAGTTTGGAACTCGGTGGATCACTGCACATGGTAGGAAGTCAGTGAAAGTTTATCGAAAAGAAAATACTTTTAAAGCCTGATTTCTTAACATTTCATATGGTGTGTGTTTCCCAACTCCCCAGACCCAGAGATGCTATCAGTATTTTTCTCCTACTAAACAGAAGTTTTGATAAACAGCTTTCTCAATTCTTTTTTTTTAATGTTTTATTTTTATTTTTGAGAGAGAGAGAAAGAGACAGTGTGAGCAGAGGAGGGTCAGAGAGAGAGAGGGAGACACAGAATCCGAAGCAGTCTCCAGGCTCTGAGCTAGCTGTCAGCACAGAGCCTGACACGGGGCTCGAACCCACGAACCATGAGATCACGACCTAAGCCAAAGCCGAACACTCAACTGACTGAGCCACCCAGGCACCCCTGCTTTCCCATATTCTAAGTGGGGAGAAGTGGAGGCGCCAGGCTGGCGAGGGGCAGCACTGAGACCCCAGCTCACTTCCTTCATCAGCGTTTCATCAAATTCTACCTGTGTGCTAGCATGCGTGGGCATGGCTGGACAACAGAAGGCACAGGACCAATGTCTCATGTGCTTAGAGCCTGGGACAAGTCTGCTCTAGATAAGACACTGCCTTGGAATCAGGACAAGTAGATTCAACTTGAACTCTGCCTCTCAACAGCTAGAGAAGCTTGGGCAAGTTCCCAAACTTCTATGTGTCCTCATAGGGATGATGAGGCATTCCTGGACTCGAATCTGGGTCTGACTTAAAATCTCATGGTTTTCTACTTCACTGGGATGAAATTCTAAAAAGAAAAACAGAGGTTGGGGCTGAAGGAGGGGGGAAAGGAGGTGGTGGCAATAGAGGAGGGCACTTGTGGGGAAGAGCACTGGGTGTTATATGGAAACCAATTTGACAATAAACTATTAAATATATATATATAATTTAAAAAATAAAAATCACCTAAAAAATAAAATAAAATAATTTTTTTAAAAACACTTCCCAAGTAAAAAGAAAAGCAAAACAAATAAGCAAAACACTGCTCTTAAGGAAGAATTTTATTTTTTCTCTTGTCCACCCCAAGGGAAATTCCTTAAGCAAACATCCCCGCATTTCCACCCTGTGATCTTGCTACAGTAGTCGAAGTGGACCCAATTAATCTACAGAAGAGAACAGTCAACAGAGGCCACTTGTCACCCCAACAAGCTCCCCCAGCCTCCACGAAGAGGAGTCGATGTATTCTGCATGCTCACTTCTCAACAACTTCCGCTATGCACGTCTGTCAGTGTCACTGCATAAACACACACCACACACCCCACAGCACAGTCTATCTTTCACCCCGCCAGAAATTCTTTGTTCCACCTTAACACTGGGCTATTCCCCAAAAAAACATGCCCTCAGACCCTGAGGACTGGGCCTAACCAGTCTTCAGAGAGCTACTATGTCAATCTTCCTGTTTCCAGGCCCACTGAGGAGGGCTATCTCACCAGAAAAGACTTCAGTGGTTAGGACTCTGGTTTCAAGTCTGACTCAAAGCCGGAAGCCTGTGAAAATCAGAGTCAGGGTCCGAGAAGGAGGCAATGAAGAGAAGAGTGACTGAACAAAGCAGTCAGCAGAAGAGAGGACAGAAAGTCTGGCTCTACCCCTCACTGGCTACATAATTTGGGGAAAGTTATGCAGTTTTTCTGGACCTCGGTTTTCCCGTTTGTAAAATGAAGGTGGTGATTAACTATGCTTTTCAAGACCACCGGGAGCATTACAGGATGACATGTGTATAAAACAACTGGCACGGAGAAGGTCCCAATGAAACAAGTCACTTTTCCCTCCGTTCTCTGCTTTGTGAACAGAGTGGTCAGTCCATGGAGGGAAGCCTCCTGTGGGTCTTCTCTGTAGAGAGCTCTCATCTTCTTCACCCCTGAGAGACTGAGAGATGCCAAAAAATCCCCTGTTCTTTGCTATATGAGTTCACTGTTGGCCTCCTGGATCAACAGCCAGGAAGTAACTTTAATATTTACAGTGAAGCCTTCCCATAAGTGTCTACTAATGTGACAGCTAAACCACTAGAATCAGAAAAGCTCAACAGACATTTTAGTGGGTGTAAGTCATTCACTATTTTGAAATCATTTATTCCCTCAGCATCAGTTCAACATCTACACTTTGTATATTTTTTTCTTTTAGCATGCCACCAGTTTTAAAGTATTGTCCATAAGCAAAAAAATACACAGGAGGACAAAATTATCCTGAGCCTTCCATTCTGAACACCAAAATATTTTTTTTAATTGTGTGCTGACCCTGAGATCAGCGACTCACACCTGTGACCACTCTGGGAGTTTTAGATGTGACATCTAGTGATTTTAGATGTGAGAAAACAACTACCAAAGGCCAGGTAGAACTTCCCCTGGTCTTCCCATATTGATGAGAATATTTTTTAATTTTTTTAATTCTAAATTAGACAATACACAGGAGATAAAAATTATGTCAGGATAATTTTTAACATTCATTTATAAATTTTTATGTTCATTTGGATTCTCTATGGTCCCCATCTCCACCTCACATCCAACTCCAAATAAGCAACCACGAAATTAAGTCTATGGCCCCCTCTTATCTTTGTAAAATCCTAAATTCACTGAAAAAAGTTATGCTGGTTGGGGGGCAAGGGGGCAGGTGGTCTGAGAAGATGGCACATAGGCTAAGTGACTTTGAAGGTTCTAAAGAAGGCAAAGGAGATAGAGTGCCCCAGATAGTAAGAGATCAGAATGCTGATGGGACCCCATAAGTGGCACTGGTTCACACCCCGCTATGTGGCACTGGTGATTATAAGGGCCCCCAGCGTGGCAGGTCCCCTGAACACAGATTTCCAAACTGGCCAAAGACTTCCTGTGCACTGAACGGGGTGGAGAATCAGCAAAGCCATTAACCAGACCTGCAGCAAACCAGGCAGGGACTAGGCAGCTCTGTGGTCCCCCGGTGGTGACTAGTGATGCATCCCTAAAATCTGAGAAGAGAGAGAACCCCAGTAGTGACTCTGAACTTCCTGCCAATCAGTTGGAACAGAAGCTTGAAATAAAGTTTAAATATATTTTAAGAAAGATAATATGTCTTGCACACCTAGGTGTGTGTGTGTGTGTAAATTTCCATAAAGCCTTTCCTTGACCCATTAAGCCTTAGTTCTCTCTTGCCCTCCTGGATCTTTTAGTCCTTAGTCACAAATATAATTTCATTCAAGACTCTGCAAAATTATGATTCTTGGTTTTATCCCCTTTGAGTTATAACTAAAGAATTATTATGTCAAATATGATTCTTACCATGGAATCCAGCTTCCTCCTTTCCATGAGGCATGGTTGGGAAGGTATCAGAATCTCCCTGAAAGTTTTTTCACTACACATCTATTCATTACTAACACCCCAACATTCCTAGTAACCCAGATCCCCCAGGGTGGGGAAGGTGAGAAGAGTACGATGTCCTGTTTTTAACTTTTTGTAAATAATTTCAAGTTACAAAAAGTTGCAAAAATTCACCTACTATTAACATTTTAGCCCATTTGCTTTATTCTCTCCTTCCTTCTTTCCCTCTCTCTCTCTCTCCTCCTCCTCCCTCCCTACTCCATATGTGTGTGTTCATGTATACATACTATGCACCTTGGTGGGAGTACAGCTGTGGATGTATGTATGTTTGTTTTACTGAACCATTTTGGAGTAAGTTACATAATTTATTTACCCTAAATACTTAAGGGTGTGTTTCCTAATATGGATATTCACAATATACTTATCAACTTCATAAATTTACACTGACAGCACTTTTATGTATTTCATTGTCCACATTTCAATTTTGTCAGTTGATCTCATAACACACTTTTTGTCATTTTTCCCTTCCAGGACAGGATCCATTTTGGGGTCAGGCATTGCATTTAATTGCAATGCCTTGTTAACCTTCTTTAATCTGGTACATTCCCAATCTGGTATCTTTTATGACATTGGCATATTTGAAAACACAGCCCTGTGCTTCCCACACGTTTTTTTAATATATGAGAGAATTTTTCTCATTTTTGTGTATGTCTGATGTTTCCTGTGATTAGATTGAGGGTTTGTAATCTCATCTGGAACACTGCATAGATAATGTTTCTTTCTCACGGTCTCACATTTGGAGGCACAGAATGTCCATCTGTCTCTCACAGGTCATTTTAATTTTGTTTACCTGATCAAGGGTAATGTCATACTTTTCTCAATATCCCTACTATTTCTTCCCTTGTCTATGCTTTAGGACCATGCAAATATCCTACTCTTCCTCAAAATTCCACCCACTCTCTCGATTTAGTATCCATCAATAATTCTTGCCTGATCCAAACTTGACTATGATGTTTGCAACATGAGGATTGTAAATGCTAGCATGCCTCTACTCCAAACAGTCGAGAATGCTAAATACCTCTATACTCCAAATAGTTGAGAACCACTAGAAAGAGAATCCCCAAAACACTGACAGGTATTGAAGATCTAATGTGCAAATGACAAGGGTCATAAAAGATGTTCTTCATGTTTATCAAGGAAGGAAAAGAAACCAAAATTTATCAAGCTCCTAGTATCTTCAAGCACTTTATATACATTATCTCAATGACCCTTCATGACCACCCTTTGAGCTAGATATTATTATTCTTTCACAGATTAATACTCTAAGGCTCCAAGATTTAGCTAACACACCCAGAGTCAAACAGTTACTAAGTGATTGCACTGAGTCGAATGTAGGTCCATCTGACTCAAAAGGCCATGCCTTTTATAACCCTGT
The DNA here is from genome assembly GCF_006229205.1 of Suricata suricatta. Taxonomy (NCBI): domain Eukaryota; kingdom Metazoa; phylum Chordata; class Mammalia; order Carnivora; family Herpestidae; genus Suricata; species Suricata suricatta. The sequence continues at coordinate 43,668,948 of NC_043701.1, read as the reverse complement.
CACTTTCATAGCTATTTTCTGATTCCCTCCCAAATAGATCCAAGCCTTTAGGACTCTCATCACACTGTCCCATTGGGGAGGGAGATCTCACTCAGAAAACACCCCATGGCCATCCAGGACTTTGGTTGAGTGTAGTCCACATGAGATGTGCAAGGAATGGCTGATGAAGGCCACCAGCAATTATTCAAGTACATCCACTGGACTCAGGGCCTACACTGATCCTATCCTTCCTCCAACTGTCCTGAAGTTATAAAGCAGAGTGATCCAAGTCCCCATTCTCTGGCCTATCATGGAACTAGAAGGAAATTTAAACCATACAACACTAACAAAAGTTCTGCCTAAAGGCCTTTTGCACTTCTCCCTTCCTTTTCAAGTAGGCTTTTCCAAAATACCCAAACAGATGCTTTCTTGTTCTGCCTGTTCACACTACAATATCCCCTATTGTTCTTTAATCCACATTACATTTTCTTTTGGAATCTGGGTTGATTTTGCCAAGAAGCAAGGGCAATAGTCCAGTTCGTGATGAACTCATTCAGATATATGAAATTAAGAGTAATAATGGATGTTGTACCTCCAAAACTAATCTGATGTTATATCAATTATATCTCAATTAAAAAATTAATTTAAATAAATTTTAAGAGTAATAATGGATTTAAGCAGTTAACAAAACAGAAAAAATGAACTATTCCAGAGAGGGCCAGATCAGCAAGGAAGAAATAAGAGAGAAGAGAATTCATTTCATGAGCGCCTTTGTTTGGTCTCACTGCCCATTAGCCCAGGTAATACATTGCTACTAATGGTTAATGAACAAATCATTGAACTCTTCTTTGTTGCAGAGGTTTGAATGAAGTTGGCCCCATCCTTCAGGCTCAAGGAGTGGTGACCTGATTTAAGGATGACCAACCAGTACATCCAAATGTCCCAGACACAGTGATTCATTCAGAGATGGGAACATGATCCAATCCAGGCCAAGAAAACTCTGTCATACAACTTAATACTGGAATAAGAGGGAAAGAGAAGAATATTCTTTCTCTTTTGTTTTACAGATAACATACCTGAAAGCCACCACCAGGACAGAGTTAGACTGAGGATAAAGCCAACACACAGAAAAGAAGAGTCAAGACATGAAAAGAGACAGAAACAGAGAGACCAAGCCTGAGGACATAATTTGAGCCACTAAATCCAACTATGCCTAAATCTAGGTTACTCTTTGGTATTTTCTGTTTTGTGAGTCAATATGAAAAGTGTTTCACTCAAGTCAGTTTGAGTCACTTTACTACCAAAGGAATCCTGACTAATAGAGATAGATATACCCAAATAACTGAAAAATAGGTCAGAATGGTACTGTCAGAAATTAAGAACAGAAATTAAGAATGGTATTATACATGTTCACAGGAAAAAGACATCATTTCCAGTGGAACAATCAGGAAAGGATGCACGAAAGAGGTGGTATTTGAGCAAACTCCCAATGGATATGTAGGAACTCTTGAGAACTTCCCCTCCAAAGGGAGGCAGGAAATGGCAAGAGAGAAAGAGAGAAGGGAAACATTACAAAACCAAAAGAACAAAGAGAAACAAAGGCATGCCTTATTTTAAAGAAAATTGCAGATATCATTTCACCAATAAAATCTTCAAAACCAATCTTCAACAGATAGGAATGTTTTCTTAACATGACTACCACAGCATTGTTACACACAGCAAAATCAGTAACTCCTTAATAATAGCCAATACCCAGTCTGTGTGCTCGATTTCTCAGTTCTACCAAAGTGTCTTTTTTTCAATCTGGAAAGAATCAGGATTTATTGTATAAAAACTAAATAAATATATTAAGAAGTACAAAGTTCCAGCTGTAAAATAAATAAGTCACAGGGAGGAAAGGCAGAACATCAGGAATACAATTGATAACACTGTAATAAGTTTGTATAATGACAGACGGGAAGCACATCTATGACAGCAGGCACTGCGCTACTTAAAATTGTCACATCACTATGTTGCATACCCGACAGCATTGTATATCAACTATACCCAAACAAAAAAAAACCCTAAATAAATAAAATTAAGTGTTGTAAATGAAAACAACTCAACCATTGTATGTATTGTTATTTTTTGATATTCAAATTCTGTGTGTAGGTATATATTTTATATACACCTATTTATTTATATTTTATATACTTTTATATATGTGGCCCCAAATATCTAAGACAATACTATGCACATTGTGGCAATCAAAACATTGCTATAGTTGATAACTGCATTTTATGAACTTGACATAAAATAATATATTAAGAGAGATGATTTATTAAGGAGAATGTACTATATTTTTCAACAAAACTTAGAAAGAACCCCAAAGTGTCTTTTTATGTTTGTTTTGTTCAAATCAATATCCAAGCCAGGTACCAGAGGGTTTGAAGGTGGTATTTACCTTTTTAAAGGATCACTCTCAAAAGTGCACAAGAGACAGTTCTGTCAATGCAGACAAGTTAAAGAGGTCACAGCCATGATCCTGATGAAAAACACAGGCTGAAGAGGGCTATAGAAATAGAGATGGGTAGATTGGAAAATATGTAAGAGAGAAAATCTCTGGAAGAGCAATCAAGTTTCTGATAAGGTAAAGAGTAGGTTGAGCAAGTGACACCATCAGCAGAAGGAGAAGAGAGATGGAAAACAGATCAAGAAATCATCTTTGAGAACCCGCCGTATGCCAAGGCACTATTCCCTGCACTGGAACAAAACAGACAAAATCCCTGTCTCTTTTAGAGCTTACATTCTAATTGATGGCTGAGAGAGAGCAGTAAGCAACAAGATACAAGTATGGCAAATACAAAGAATTCTAAAGGCTATGAAGGAATTAAAATCTGCGAAGTGACAGGTAAGGTCCAGGACCACGCATGAGTGGTGGACTTCTCTAGACAGAATTGTCAGGGCAGGCTGCTCTGGGGATACAGCATTTGAGCAGAGTCCTGAATGATGAAATGGGGCTGGCCTTGAGGATGAACATTCAAGGCAAAGGGCACTACAAGGGCAAAGACTCTGAGGAGAGAATGAACTTGAAACATAGCATGTTAGCCTCAGTCCTCAGTGCAAAACATTCAATGGACAAGAATGTCACGAGTTGGGATGCTTGTGAGCAAATGGTGGAGAGTGCTGGAAAAGCTGAAAAAACCATCTGACCACAACCTTAGTGGAGGAGAGAGGAAGAGATGGTGGGGTGAAAGCACCCTGGAATACCAGGCAATGTAAAGGAAGTGTGGCAGGGCAGTAGGGGGGCTGAGACAGCAATCAGAGGAGCCCCAGGTCTCCAGCCCTGCCGCCCAATCTTTGGCTGGGAGAGGCCCTGGGAGGCAGAACTGAGCAGTCCTGGTCAATCACACTCCATAGTTACAGATACTAAGGATTTTCCCACTGAAATCCTGTGAGCAAGGCCTAGTGCAGAGATGAGGTCAGAAAGGGGTGCATAGTCTGGATCACAGGCTGCAGTTCTTTCACCTAAGGGCAGAGAGGGGAACTGAGGGTGCATTAGGTTTGTGGCATACTGAGCTGGAAGCGTCTAGAGGACACTAGGATGAAGACGTCAAGTGGGCAGTGGAGAGCACTGTTTTGGAGTGCTCTCAAGAGTGATCTCCAGGGGCACCTGGGTGGCTCAGTTGGTTGAGTGCCCGACTTCAGCTCAGGTCATGATCTCATGGTTCATGGGTTCGAGCCCCGTGTTGGGCTCTGTGCTGACAACTAGCTCAGAGCCTGAAGCCTGTCTTCAGATTCTGTGTCTCCCTCTCTCTCTGACCCTCCCCTACTTGTGCTGTCTCTCTCTGTCTCTCAAAAATAAATAAAAAACATTAAAAAAAAGCAAAAGAGTAATCTCGGGGCTCAGAGAAAACTGGGAATGTCTGGCACATAGGTAATGGCAAACACTTTGGAATGAACGGGACACTCAGAGCAAGTACAGTGAAAAGAGAGGGTTGGCTGACATCCAAACTTTGGGCATTTCCATAGGAAAACAGAGGGAGAAAAGAGAATCAGGTAGAAGGGGGATGGGAGGGATCCATCAAGCACTGGAGGCAGAGATGGCCTGGGAGAAAAGGCAGGAAACCAAAGGGCCTTTTCCCCTCAAACTATAGAAAAATACCCCTGATCTCCCTCTCTATCTCTATTTCTCATTCACTCTCTGATCCCAGGCAATGACCTGCAACCACCTGAAGTGGGGTCTCATCTCACACCCCTAAAAAGGGATATAATGTCACAGTGGGAGGAAAGTCCTTCCAAAATTGCTTCTTTTTCGCCTGGTCACAGTTTCATTTGTCTACCCAATAGGGGCTGTCTACAAACAGCAATTATGATGCCTCCAACTTATGGAACTCTCAGGCACTTTACATGCATCCCTAGGAATTAAGGATTATTCTCCCCATTTTACAGAAATGAAGCAGGGGTGCCTGGTTGGCTCAGTCAGTTAAGCATCTGACTTCGGCTCAGGTCATGGTCTCACAGTTTGTGAGTTCAAGCCCCACATCAGGCTCTGTGCTAACAGCTCAGAGCCTGGATCTTGCTTCAGAGTCTGTGTCTCTCTCTGTCTCTCTGCCCTCCTGTGCCCACGCTCTGTCTCTGACTCAAAAATAAATAAACATTAAAAAAAAAATGAAGCAGAGGCTCAAATAGGCTTAGTGAGGACAACTGTCCTAAAGGTGACCCAGTGTGCTTGTCACTAAATGAAGTCAGGCTAGCACACTATTGGGACAAGCACCAGACATGGTGACCAAGGGAGACTAGAAAAGGAGCAAGTTTCCCCAGGGCTGCCGGCCTGACCATGCATGGCCTCCCCGGGTTGGGAGCCCAAGCTGTGCAAATCCATTCCCAGACCCAGCACTGAGGTTCTTAGGGTAAGACCTGATGTAGAGAATTTTAAGTTCAGTCCAGTCTTGCTTGATGTCTCCAAATGGCTCATCCCTACATATTCCCAAACGCCTCAGGAGGGTATCTTGCTCAGCATGGCTTTGTGATGGGGTGAGAGGTATACTTTGGAGACAGACCTGGGTTTAAACCCTGGGCCCACCACATGCTGACCCCAGGGCTATGGGCAAATCATCAACCTCTCCATCTCAGTTCCTCTACTAGAAAATGAGACTAATAATACCTCTCTTTCTGGAATGATAAAAGGAAAGAATAACATATATAAAGCATAGCATATAAAAGATACAAAAAATACTACTGTGAGATTTTTCTTCAAAGTAAGGACTTTACACTTTTTATTTCTTTCTACCTTGCCTTGTTCCAAAAGAGAGTTAAGGCAGCTGGTACACAATAAATATTTGTTGAGTGGGTACATGTAGAATAGACACTAATGAGCTTGATCTCCCACAGAGAGGCTGGAGAAAAAAAAATGAGGAAAAACTGCCTACAGTGCAATTTATTAGGTTGTTTTTAATATTAATGATTTGAATTCCAGCCTCTCACTGGAAGGGAGAAAATGACTCTAGTATTTAAATGCACTTAGGATAATAGGTAATATTTCATATAACACAGTCTTTCACTAATTAATAACATTGAACTAGACCTCCCCTCCTCCTTCTCCTCCCCCCCTCCTCCTCTTCCTCCTCCTCCATATCCTCAAACACATGCATATGAAGGGATCCTTGAGTGATGATCAGGGAAGGAGCAAGATAGACAGCAGTATCAGCTAGCACTGATACTGATAACAAACTATTAGTTCTGTTGAAGAGAACTTCTCATATCTTGTGAATTATTCCCCATGAGCTCTGAAAGAGGCAATGAACTATAAGACACTAATAACCCGACCTGGCTGAACTCAGTTTGTCACTATGGCTGTGACAGTAGCAATGTATACAGACCTCCTTAAAAGTGCCTGCTAAATGTTCATCATATTGTTGTTTATAGTTAAAATGTTGAAAGCAACCTAAATGCTCAACAATGATGACTTTGTTAAACCAGGGCTTCACATGGTTTAATGTGAGCTTTGATGTGACTCAAATCCCTTGGAGGTAGGTTAAACTGCAGATTCTGAGCCAGTAGGTTTGGCTAGGGGCAAAATTCTGCATTACTAACAAGCTTCCTGATATGGGCCACAAACCACACTCTGAGTAGCTAGGCCTTGATTAATCTATAATAAATGTATATTAGAATAATGGGCACTTGTTAAAAATTATATGGCTCTATATACACTCATATGGAAGGGAGGTTAGGATATATTGTTAAGCAATAAAAGCAAGCTATCCAATTTAAAAGATTAAAAATCAGAACACAAAATAATATATGTATATAACAATTCTATTTTACACACAAACTTTGCATGTAAAAAAATCTAAAATAATACATATAAAATCTAAAAGTACTTATCTCCAGGTGGTGAAATTTAGAGTGATTTTAATTAATTTTTCTTTTTGTGTAAGTGTATTTTCTAATTTTTTTCTTTTTACAATAATCAAGTAGCATTTGAGCAATAAAAAGAAAAGAAAGGAAAATCAGCAAGAGGTTATGAGACCCAGGAAAATGCTTTCTCACGAGATTATTAGGCAAGAATATATATATACAGTACAGTCAAAAAAGATGTGAAAGACCTCTCAGAAAGTCAAGCTAATTTCAAATGTGACAATGCTACCCATCAAGGTGCCCCAAAGACCTTTAGAAAAGGAGATTGGTTTCCAATGGCTTGACCTAAGGAAAAAATTTTGCAAATGACAAGCTGAAATTCCACATATAAGGAGCTGGTTAGGAATAGTGACAAAGATGCCACCTGGCTTTAAGACCTGAGGTGCCCCCAGGCTGGATGCCATGATCCTAGAAATCCTGTTCAACAGTCTTATGGTACTTGGGTATACACAGTGCAGAGAAAACAGGCTTTGAGTGGATGAAATTGAGATTCAAAATCCAGCTTTTCCATTTAGCAGGAGACCCTTAACGCCTCTGTATCAGTTTCCTCCCTTGCAACATAGCGGTGCAAACAGGACTCAGATGAATTGGTAAAGGAGATAAACATTGAGAAGTCCCTTCCACGATGCCAGCCTACCAAGTGGTAAGCCTGCTGGACAATCTAATCAATGTGTCAGGGCTAGTGCCTAGGAAAGGAATTTTTTGTTTTAAACCTCAGTACATAATGTTGTGCTAAACTGGATACACATTCCTTCCTTTGAGTGAGTTTGTATGAGGATAGAATGCTAGGATAGTCTAAATAAATAATAAGATAAATAATAAGAGGTACCAACCAGTTTTTGAAGAAACATTTATGAAAGAAAAAGTTTTAAAATATTTATCCTGGAACAGAATCATTTCTCAAATAGGAATGATCCTGCAAAATGGGTAGTTTCCATCAGAAAGAAACCCATTATAGTGGGGGAAGTTATGGTATCAGACTGGTTGAACTTAAATAAATTACTTGTGATGATTTTAAAATTTAGCAATCCCACAAAACCTTGTTGACAAACAGGCAAAACAGGAAGGAGCTTGCACGCCTGTCATGGGTTTTACACTATCTTTCCCTGACTTGGCAACAGGGCCTCCACCTGTAGGAGAATGGAAAATGGAATAATGCCTACAGATGAAATGAACACCAGACGTACAGCCTCATGTAGTCTTTCTAGCTCCACCTTGAAGAATAATTGGGGAAGCATCTAGGGTGACTTTCTTTGCAAATAAAGCATGGTGCATTGAAGGGAAGAATTTGACAAGATAAACCAGGCCTTCTGGCTAGAGAGTGTCTGGATGCCACGGACCTGTCATTTTTTCCACTGGTTTTGCTGCATCAATTGCCAATAAATTGCCTCTACTGTGTCTTACCTATTCACCCCAGCAGATCTCAGCCTGGGAGGGACCTTGCCTGAGAAATGAATATCCTCACTGGCTTGGGTAAGCAGATTAGGGAGTGGAGCAATGCACACTGACACTTGGACAGCTCTCTCTGCCCCTTGTGATGACCCACGAGAATGGAGGAAAGCCACACAGTTTAGAAAGAACAGCAGCACCAAACATTCCAAATATTCCACCAGACCAGGTCATATACATATACAGCTATCTGTTTCACAAGGGAAGTTAAGAAGTTACTTTGCGTTTAGCTAATGAAGATGTAATTCTCCCATTTACGTAAATTCTGAAAATTCCAAAAACTTATTGGCACAGATTAAGAGTCTCTAAAGCCAAAGTTCATGGTCTTTAGTAAGATTTATTACATAGGAAAAATCTCGACGTTCAACCAGCAAAATATTCAGTTAGGCTGCCTGTGTGGGACACTTTTGACTCTCTAACCAACAGTCATTTTCCCTTTAAGTCCTAGCAAACCGAATCCTGATTCTGTCTGGGTGCTTTGGACTCAGTCCAAGGAATGACTCAGGATTGGTTTAAGTCAATAATGACAACGCCTTTCTAAGAAGCCAATGATTGGTCTATGAGTGTGCATGTGACCCAGTTCTAGCCAATAATATTTAAGGAAGTAACTGCTGATGCAGCCATATGGGCACAGTAAGTAATGAGTTAGAGAACAAAAACAGAAATGCAAAGCTATTTTCATTGGGCATACAAGTCAAATGAGACAGTGTAAAAGAATACATTGGGCAAAAGTGGGCAGGCTCATGATATAATTTCAGCAAGTATTTATTAAGCATCTATCATATGCTTAGCTAACCTTAAATTATTAGGTCTGGAATAATTCATCAGTAACCTCTGTAGCATCTGCTTCAAGATGCAGGTTTGGTTGGGGTATTTTAGGTTATTACACAGGAACTGCCCTAACACCTGGCAATGAAGACATCTACTTCAGCTTGGAGCACATTCAGGAAGTGAGTCTTCCAGCACAGCACTCAAATAACATTAGTTGCAAAAAAGAATAGTAGTTGCAGGAGCAGCAATGGTAGACATAGGGCAAAGGGTGCCCCATCCAAGGTTGATGGTGCACAGCCTTCATAGTGAGTCCCAAAACCAGGGCCATAGGCAGCCAGCATTTTGCAAAACATACTAAAGGAAAGTAAAACTGTCCATAAAAATTAATTGATAAAGTCTTGGTCCTGTGCTTAAAGCCAATGTTATAAACACAAACCAAAAACTTCCTGTAATTACAGTACTTCTGAAAGTATGTTGGGGTGACACCAGAGGTCATCCTACAAATATTTCCTTAGCCACAGTGGACACAGAGTTGTCAGAATGAGAACTGGAACTTGATTTCAGAACCCAGTAGAGTTCTTTTGCAGGCCTTTGTGTTTGTTAGTAAGATGGAATTCACTTCAAGGCTCAATCAGCAGAACAGATGGGCATGGTGATGGTCAGAGAAGGATATCCTTGAGAGCCAGGGGACTCAAACTTTGCCTTCAAAGACAAGTACAGCCAACTTGTAGGGGCACAGCAGCCATACCTGTGTCTCTAGTCAGCATGAAGCCAATCAACTCATGAACAAAATCAGCTGCATCAACACTGGATTTGTGGTGGCAGCCTAGATCACAGAAGTCGTATGTGAAAGCGTCCCAAATCTAAAGACATTGATTCCTAGTATCACTGCTCTGTTGAGTTCTTGAGGAGAATAATATACTTAAAATATCCAACTCATGCTCCTGTTTTCTAGAGATCTCAAAACATGGCCTGGGTACTATTCTCATTACCGAAGAGAGTTATGGAGGATTGTGTACTTAAGGAAAATACACCAAAGGACCACGGCAAGGTTTATAGTAAAGTTAAATCTTAAGGAGGTTTTGTAATAGAAAGACACTTAGAAACATCTAGTACAATGTCTCAAACATTTTTAGGATTAAACCTTTTATTCAAATGGAATTTTATACAGTACTCCAATATGGATATATTGGTAGTTAACTAGCATAATTTTATTTAAAAGGAAAAACTCTTATTATATACTTATAATATAAATAAAGTTTATATTTATTATAAAATGGGTCAATAAGACCAATTAGATGGTTGTTTTGCTGGATGAAAATTTCAAATAAGGGGTTAAGGATGACTTAACTTCAGTATCCAATGTATTTATTTCTCTGTCATATACTGTATCAGTTACACAGGATCAAAAAAATTCAGGTTGGTATTTATGAGCAGGGACAAACTGCTTTTCTCCTCACCCTGTAACCTCAGGATAATTTTCAAATAAACTGAAATAACAGAAGGAGCTTTATTCCAAGTTCCACTAGAAAAGTAGCTAATCTTACAACATAAGTGAATATGTTTACAGTTGTTGATGTGGTCAAAAAAATTGGAATATTTGATAGAACAAGTGAACATATGTAAAGATTTTTTTAAGTTAAAAATGTATTTTACAACTGATTTTTTTTAATGTTTATTTATTTCTGAAAGAGAGAGTGCAGGCTGGGGAAGGGCAGACACAGAGGGAGACACAGAATCTGAAGCAGGCTCCAGGCTCTGAGCTATAAGCGTAGAGCCCAATGCAGGGCTAGAACCCACAAACTGCGAGATCATGACCTGAGCTGAAGTCAGACACTTAACCAACTGAGCCACCCAGGCGCCCCATTTACAACTGATATTTAAATCAAACATTTGCTTGATTTCTACAGCACCTTTCCTAGGCCCCAGGATTCTACCAAACTGCTTAAAAACCACTGATCAAATTAAATTCCTTGAGTTCACAGATGAAGAATTTAAGCCCAGGTTGGGATGGTTATTGCTCAAAGTCATACAGTTATAAGCGCCTCTCGAGGACTAAAATCGGAATTTTTTCTTCCAAGTTCCAACATGCTTCCACTAACCATGCTATACTTCTAAGAAAAGTTGTTCCTCTTCTACATTAGATATACTGTTTACTTCTAGCAAAGAAAGCAAGCTGGCATATTTCATCAGATGGGAACTTGAACACCTTAACATGTATTTCAGAGTTTAAAATGAGGAAAAAAAACACTTGTAAATAAAAACTTCTCTGCAGGCTGCCCACGCCCAGCTCCCAGTGATGTCAGCGGGGCTCACGCAAGTTCCTCTTATAGGCACGTAATCTGCACAGCCACTCACACTAGTGGCCTATTTCTCCATACTAGTGACTCAGACTTTGTGCTTCCTCCACAAATCTTGCTAAACCAAAAGTGAGAAAGCCCATAAACCTGAAAAGATGTTTGTTAGAGTCTAGCATCAAACAAAGAAATACCAGCAGCAGGCAAACAGCTGAATTTGACGATAGCTATCTTTCATATGAGAATTCTCCAAACCCCCTCCCTGTCTGTATCCTGGCCTCTAGCCTAAGACTTCCCCACTGCAAGTTGGCAGGAATTTGGGGGAAAATAAAACAAAAGACACAAGTCTTGCCCCTGAAACCAGCTCCTGGAATTGGCAATGAAATTAAGGGCAGAGCTCCCCTTGTGGTTCACTTATACATCCATTCTCAAACCTCACAACCACAGAGAGCTGGTAAATCAGCTGTTCATGAGTGTCACTGAAAGTCTAAGACAAGAAGTCATTTGCCATGGGTGAAAGCATCCAGCAAACTCACTGACATAATGACATGACTCCTAACCATGCTCACTTAATAAGACCCTATCACTGTCTATGACAGCTCACTGAGTTAGCAAAACCTTTATAAACGGCAAGATGGACAGTTTTTAAGAATGCAAAAATATTTTTGCTTACTTGGAATATAAATGGCCATGATGAAAACAGAAACTTTTATTGCAGTAAGACTAATAATATCAACAATAGTTAAGTGTGTGGATCACTTACCATGTACCAAGCATTTATATAAGTACTCTACATTCATGAGCTCCTTCATTTTCTCCATAACCCTAAGAAATGAGCACCATTATCACCCCCACTTTATAGAAAGTAAACTAAGGCAGAAACAAGAAGGAAGGTATAAAAACAGACAGAACAAGCACAAATAGGACTTAATTAAGCATTTGTCTTTTCCTATAGGATATTAATTGGTAATCTAAACATGACTCAAAAAACAAGTAAGAAAAAAAGCTTTGACATTCCAAACATTATTTTCAGGTCTTCTGTTAACAGAGATGAGAGGCATTTTAACACAAGAGCAAGCAGACATTAAGTCCCAGAGTTACGGGTTAAATGGAACTTCAGGATCTAGGAAGAGGTAGAAAACTACATGAAACACAGCTATTTTGAGAGATCGCACCATGTGACAGTTAGGAGTTGAGGCTCCACAGCAGGACAGGCTGGATTCCAACTCTTGCCCTGCCCCCTTGTTAGCTCTAGGATCTTAAGCTAATCATTTAACCTTTCTGTGGAAATAATAACAATAATAATAATAATAATATCTCACATTCTTGTTGTGAAGATTAAGAGAGCTACTATACATGAAGCCTTAACATAGAAGCTGGTCCCTAAGAACCACTTCACAGACATCAGTTACTGTTATTGTGACCACTACTCCCACCACTGGAGAAAGTAAAAACTGGGAAGTGAAGCTCTGATTAGGGTGGAAAGAACAAAATCCTGGCTTTTATAAAACAGTTTGTTCACTGTTCTACTCTTGGAACTCATTCTTATAGGAAAGAAAAAGTCCCTAGGCCCTACGTTGCTTAAAAACTGCATACATGCCCAGTTTTCCCACAAAGAGCAACATATGACACTACTCAAAAATGAACAGTTATCTTTCTAACCCTCTGTAAACCTCACTTTTATAAAGTCTTCACAAACCGCCAAAAGGCATTTAAAACGTTTTGCGCAAGTCTTAGAAAATGAACTATGATGCTTCTGGCCCCAGATGAAAGAAGTCACGGCGCAAATGTCCCTGCGTCCGCACCGGCAGCCAAGAGGAGGGGCGCCGGGTGGGTAAGCATCTGATCCCTGGTTTGGCTCGGGCCAGGCGCGAGCTCCCAGTTCGTGAGTTTGAGCCCTGCCTCAGGCTCCATACTGACAGTGTGGAGCCTGCTTGGGATTCCCTCTCTCTCTCTCTCTCTCTCTCTCTCTCAAACTAAACTAAAAAAAAATGTTTCAGGGACACCTGGTTGCAGCTCAGGTCATGATCTCCCAGTTCGTGGGTTCCAGCCCAGCACTGCGCTCTGTGCTGACAGTGTGGAGCCTGCTTCAGATTCTGTCTCGCCCCCTCTGTCTGCACCTTCCCCCACTTGCACTCTGTCTCTCTCTCTCTCTCTCAAAAATAAATAAA